>NC_048414.1:17713953-17752896 GCF_013103735.1 Etheostoma cragini
TTTAATACACGGGTCCAAAATGACCCGCTAACACTTCAGATGGCAGCAGAAAGCTAACACCAGAGGAAGGATATGATGATGAAATTAAGTGATGCATGAAATGATATGAATATTTTATTTAACTACTTCAATTACAGTAGTATAATGAGCAGTGACCAGGCCTGGTGTAAACCATTCATATGAAAATCAGAAACAAATCACATAAACTAAAGTGCAGATTGCAGTTATATAAAAACAAATATGTGGCTTTACCACACATAGTAGTATTTACATTTTTATTTATTGTAATTAACATGTGCAAACATGGGAATTACACTTATTAAACACTGTTTTTAAACTTTACTAGACAGTTAAATAAGTAAAAATATAGCATATATACTGGATACATTTATAATATATATGTATTACGGAGAGAACCGTAGGACAGAGAACACTACAGGTGTGCAACGTTCATCGGCGACCCGATGCTGCTGCTGGTTACTACATAGTAAAAACGCAGGAACACCATAAACGGGTGGAAGCGTGGATTAATATGTGTATTAATACTGAGATGTCTATAGGGCCGGCAATTGTTGTAGGAGTTTGCCCAGGGCACCAAATGTGTTGGGGGTGCCGTGTCACCCTGAGGTCTACTTTCCATTAATAATAGAATTAGAAGGACAAGCGAAATAAAACATGATCATCCTAGGGTGCCCCCTCTGCCACTAAAATTGTATAATATGTTTGCTGAGTTATTATTACATATTGCAATACTACTGCAAATGCAATTAATTTTTCAGGCCTTGTTGCACAAGTAAATGCCAACATGTACTTTTTAATGTCAGAGTTACTCTGACATTGCATGGTCTAGTCCAATTAACAAGGTGGAGTTTATACTAAGAAAGTGTTATTTATATGTTGAATGTAAAAAGAACATTTCTGATCAAGAAGCAGAGTTGACAAAAGTACTCACTTCCCGTACTTAAGTAAAAGTACAGATACTTGTGTTAAAAAATAAAGTAGAAGTACTTATTTACCTTATTTACTTACATAAAAGTAACAAAGTACAGGCTTAAAAACTTCCTTATAAAGTGTAAAAGTAACAGTAGCCTAGTGAATGACAACCATTTTTAATGCGAAGCTACCTGGACCACACACGTTACTAGAGTACACGCTGAGAAACTTCAGTGGACATGGATAAAGGCATTGTAAATGGATGTCTGCCAATAGGCCTACAACATCACATATATGATTATTGTGACAGAGACTGAGACTCCAGGTTACATGATTCTGACTGAGTAAAAAGATTTGAATTCAATTGTGATTCTGTGAGAATTCACAGATCCAGTTTCTCTTTTTTAATATTCCCCTTAACATTTATAGGAATTGACGTGTATGTGTGTGTGCTCAAATATGGCGTTTTGAAAGAAAATAAAGGATTAAATATGAATTACTAAACAGACATTTAGAACTTCCACATACTTTTAGCACATTCGCCAGGAGTCATTCTTGATGCCTACTATCTCAAACATCTCTCTCAGATAGGGCTGAGGATGATTGGTAATGTATTGCTGCTTTTCTGCCAAATCTCTGGGATCTCCGTTTTCTTCACTTTTAATCATGTCGCCATCCATACTATGTGCTAAGGTTAGCGCTATCAAGCTGCAGTTTGCTGCGAATGAATGCAGAAGGCCACAGAATCTGTCGAGTTGTATTGTAGTGGTGCGTCAACTGCAACGTACAGTATAGTCCCATCTGATTAGATTGAATATGGTATTGATGAGGTGAACAATAATAATGGTAACTCCAGTGAAATGATTTAAAACTTGTTAGTGAGGACTAGATCAGGACTGTATTTAAAGCAGATTCTGGTTTCCAACTTTGCCCCAAGAGTGTCTGTTAAAACATGGACGGAGACAACTTCTTTCTTTTCATGCTTCATTAAGAGGTGAAGAACACAAACAACAAAATCACTAGCTAAGTTACTTAAAATGTTAAAGAACTATAGACCAATAAAACAGGCTTAAATAAACTGACAACATAAATTATACGACTTAGAGTTCTCAAAGACGCACACACACAATCTTAACGGATTATTCTCAAACGGGATAGCTAGTCTCTTTTTCTTTTCTCTCACTTTTACCTCTGTGTGGTGCGCGCGCCCGCTCGTGGTGTTCAACGCGTGTGTCCGCTACATTTTTGTTAAAATGTAAGGAGTAAAACAGATAAAGGAGTCGCCACAAATAAAAATAGTAAAGTAAAAATATCTGAAAAATCTACTTAACTACAGTACTTCCCATCTCTGTCAGGAAGGTGGCTTAGCAATTAGTCAGCAGTTAGCAGTTTACATGTCCCTGAGTCAGAGACTTTCCGCTGTTTCACTGTGTTGTAACCTTTGGACGTTTTAGAGAAAGGTTATCAGGTCAAAATGTCACATTTTGTGTACTGTTTGTGCAATGTCCTGCGATACCATGAACACCATAGGCTCTTTCAATCACATCTTTTGTGCTTGTCATTGTGTGTTCATAACGGTGTCTCCATTCAATCGCAATGCAAATTTTAAGCAAACTCTTGTAATGTTGCAACCAAGTAATGCAAATTAGGTGCGTTTCTATCAACTGGTTTGGAGCAAATTAACTAGGTTACAGTGTAGGTGCTCACAGAAACATGTGTAATCATTTTTTTGTTAAAATTGACTACATATGTTGGGGAATAGGCCTATCCATGTTAACTTTTGCAGGGAACAGCCATATTTAATTGCTATCCCAACCATAGACTGTACAGATAATGGTGGACTACCGTTCTGAAGCTGGGAGTTTGGCATTCAGCCGTCGCTATCTTCTTTTTTTATTTTTATAAAAACAGACATGACAATTTTTGGATGAGAAGGCAGAGTTGGGGATGATGATGTGGCCAAATCTTTGTTGACTGTGGTTGCAGTTTTAAGCAGTTTGTAGTTTTAAGCTAAACGCTAAAGAGGGTAAGCTATTGATTTTAAACTGGCTTAATGGGGGTCATCCTGCGGAGTTTAATCAGCGGGTAAACACTAACCTCCGGATAGCTGTTTATCTGCATACATGACAGTACACAGAGCTGGTTGAAAATCAGCTTACTTCTTCTTAAGTAACGAACCAAAGCTAGTGCTACATAGCTAGCTTTGGGTGTCTGCTACCAAAAGCTGAACAAGACATTTTCAGGCAACCAAAATGTTCCAATCTTTTTTAATAAGATTAAAACATACAGTGAGAAGATCTGAGTTTAAATAGAAAGAAGAACAACACCCCAAAACAAGTTAAAGGCTATTTTAATGTACACAGTGTCATGGTTAGCTTTGCTAAGCCTCTATCATTAGTGACAAGTCGGCGTGCAGCCACACCCCTAAAGTTTCACCTGCTTTAGCGTCAATTGTTAAATAAATGGGGCCATACAGTTATTAAATGAACATCATGCTGTTTTAAAAAAGAGTCAAAGGTATAAACCCATAAACTTATCATGAAATATAAAAAAAAAATTTACTGAGGTGAAAATGTAAGTCAGCATTAAGGGCATTTTCTCATAGACTTCTATTCAAGCCGGATCCTTTTTGCAGTGGATTTGTCCCCTGCTGGAAATTAGTTAGAATGCAGGTTTAAGACACTTCCCCATTGGCTTCCATTTTCAGACGCGGAAGCTTTGTCCATTATTTTTTTCATAGTTTTCTATGATGTCAACACAACATCTAAAAATTAAAACAACATTTTTATTTGTATTACTTTAATGCAATTTAAAAGTCATGCTTTACTGTAGGACAAAGATCCTATAGCATCTACATCCATAAGGAATGAATGGAGAAGTTGTTAGAGTTCAAAGCAGCAGTTTCCATCACTGAAGAGGAAACCAGAGCGCTCTGTTTGTCATTGATGTCATCGCCAGTAAACCACACTTCAAACTGGTAATAAGGCAGCAGGGTTATTCACTCCAAAACACAGAGGGCCTTATTTGTTCAAGCTGCACACCCCGCATGTGGCTCTATGCTTCTACTGACACTGTGCGCTAATGGTTCCCACATCAGACTCTCTCAGTGGCCTCAGTCACATATGACTGCCATGCGTCGCCATCTCCATCTCTATCCATCTCACCTCCAACGGGCTCGGTCAATTAGTACATAGCGTGGAGAGCGCAAAACAGGCTTCTGAAGGGGCCTCCCAATGGGGGATTTGAACCGAATGGCTGAGGAAACAGAGTTGTATTTACTGAAAAGCACATTTGGGATGCAGTGATAGTAATCTGACTTTAATTTAACTGGTAAAATGGGGATGTGAGTGTATGCATGTGTGTGCTTGTATGTGTGTATAAGGCTAGGGGTTTGTGGGAGCCCGGCACTGAGTAATTGAGACCGTATTTCAAACAGCCAAGACCAGATCTTGACTCAATCACATCTGGCTCCACGGATGGGGTAGACCAGGGTCTACATCCTTGTTTGACAACGTGTATGCAGCAGATTGATTTTCTGGTTCCAGTGGAAGGGGGCAAACGGATGTGAAAGGGAGGTCCATGATTATGCATCATGAGGAAGGAAGTAAAGAAAAGCGTAGCATTTGGACCATGTGCTGCACTCTTTTCTTCTCCTTCTAGTATGGTGTACCTGAAAAAGCCTAAAAAATTCTGAATGTATTTCTTGGTTTACATTTTTTAAGACAAAACAAAAGAAACACTTCCATTTATAGAATCAAATGTTATGATGCTGTGTAGTATGTAGAGTGGGATGGGAATGTATTGAATTACTGAACGGCCTAATTCCAAATCTGTAAAACTGTAAAAAAGCAAGAGAACAAATCCATTACCAGGCTGTTCGATCAGCACATACATCTATAGAAATGTTTAAGCAAACTGCAGCAGTAAATGTGATACAGAAATTGTGAGCCTCCCATCCAGTGGGTGAATAAAGAGAGCTAGGAAGTGTGTGTGTGTGTGTGAGAGAGAGAGAGAGAGAGAGAGAGAGAGAGAGAGAGAGAGAGAGAGAGAGAGAGAGAGAGAGAGAGAGAGAGAGAGAGAGAGAGAGAGAGAAAGAGAGAGAAAGAAAAAGTATTGAATGGTGGTCTGGTAAAACTGAATACAGAAAGACTAATCATACTTGGCACAGTGAAACCGCTAATAACTTATGTTTTTTATGATTATTTAGTGTTAACATGAAACAGCCGCTTAGTTTCTTTGTCTTCCACTGTCTTGATGTGTGTTATGTTTCCTGTGGGGCACTTGCGAAATTACATGATTACCTTCTTTGTCTTTCTGGCTCTACTCAATAAAACAAAGACCATTCTAGTTTAGATGGTGTTTTGTTGGAAAAATCTTACGGGACTGCCTCAAGAACAGAATGAGACATAGCTATGGGAATAGCTATGGACAACAATAAATGAGAGAAAGTACTTGCAATACTGGTACAACCTAGGCCCGCATGATTAATAGTTATACAATCGCGATCTCAATTCACCCTGTTCACAATTACATTTTGAAATAATTTTGAATTTGTTTTATGACTTCGATTCTCATTTAATTTTACGAGCCGACTGCATCACAAACTCTGCTTCTGCTGAGTTTTAAACATAGACTGTGTAAAATAGGCTTTAAAGCGCTGCAATGCTCTCCCTTGTCTTCATTGAAGCCTCTATGTGTACAGGCTTGTGGTGATGCTCAATGTGCTAGAGGTGCAAACAAAATCTATGTTTGGTACTGCCAATTTTTTTTATATTTGTCATGGTTCATGTGTGCAATGAACATTACACTTTGAGAGAAAAAAATCGTGACAGAGAATCGTGATATCAATTAAGCTAAAAAATCGTGATTCATATTTTTCCCCGAATCGTGGAAGCCAATTCCAAGCTGTTCAATGGGTGTTCCGGGACAATCCATGTTTACACCAAGCAATACCACAAAGGAATACAGAAAGCGGGTTAAATTAATAGCTAGATAGATCTAAAATCATCTGTTGCTATACTGTTTGTTAAATGACAATGCATTTTTATATTTTTATCCATCTCTATTTAAATAACTGTTACTAGTCCACCTTGAAGTCTGAAGCATTGGTCAGAAATGATTCTTTCACAAATTGAGGGGTGTTCATTTCACAAGTCGTGCCTTCAGTGAGCACCTTGTTTGGCATTCATTGTCAGCATTTAGCACCAGTCTAGAACATTTGAAACATTAGGTGTACATACTGCCACCGTCAGGTCGGGAAGGATTGCATCCCCAGGTGCCTATGATACTGTAGAAAAAGGAGTACAGTCGTGTTTTTAGAACGGCACCGAAGTCCCGGTTCTAGTGACATCCCTGAGCCAAAGGACAATGATGCTTGTTACTCACATACGTAGTACATGGTGCTCCAGCTCCAGCCATAAACACTATGAAAATTACTGACTCATAGATCTGTGGAAACTAATGCATTAGGTTGAAATGATATTTAAATTCTCATCACATTTTGCTAAAGAAAATAGACACTTCTGTATGGCCAACAAATGTTGATACAAATTCAAATAGGCCACCTGGGGTTGGTTATAGTACTAAAAAATACGAGCAATCGGCCAGGTGATTTGTTATTGGTCTGGATTCGGATCAATGTTTGGAGTCAGGAATGTCCTAACATTGCGAGATATTTTTGACATGTTTTCCTAACAAGAACTACTCTACTGTTGTGAAAGTACAGTGTACTCATGTGCAGATCTGGATTCCAATTTTTAAACAATGTAGGTATTATAATAGTAATATATTTCAGATATTGTGACATTATGCTCTCTCTCTCTCTGTCAGTAATTTCTAGTTGCATCTGTTTTTGTTTTGTTTTTTCTAAGCTAATGTTTTTTAAAGGAATTGAAGCACTTTACAGCTCACATTCAAACCCCAATGATTTTCTGGAATGTCTGATGTAAGCACAAAATGAATACCATGCACAAAGAAAAATGTGTCTTAAACATTTATCAGCTGTTGATATATTTGAGCGAGTCACACTTTCAAGCAATTAGTGGAACTGACAGCAGTATTAACTAACAGTATTAGTGCAATTATAATGACACCACAGTTTGCTTTTGCTCTGCACTCACCACTTATCCATTATCTAAGGTCAAACACACAACAGGGTTTGAGTTTTACATCTTTAAGGATCATCCCACACTAGCTGGGAAACTGAATGTGCGTGGGTGGGTGTGTTTCATTCTTCCAGTTTAACTGCTATACTACCTGCAAGAGTTTTTTTCCCTCTCCTGTCTTTGATCTCTGCTCCATTGTGGCACAATGATCAACCTCAGTCAGACCTGATAAAACATTCCCCACCTACAATTATTCTTGCAATTCACATGACGAGCATGTTGTTCACAACAGGATGATCTCAAGGGTCGTGTAAATGCTCCATTAAATCCCGGCATTGTATCAGATTTCAGCTGCTGGGTTAGAAATTGCAATTCTCTATGCACTGCAGGAATGCAACACAGATGCAAGTACTCAGCAGGATAATGTATACAATATGAAACCAAACGAAACAAACTTATTATACAAACCTGGTTACCGGTTTTAAAGGAAGTTCATTTAAAAAAAGAAAAGGAAAAAAAAGAGCTGTATAGCTACATGGGGATGAATTTATGAATACATGAGCAATGGTTTTTGTAATGTCAAGCAACATATGAAAACAGTTTTCGTCCACCGTGACGTCAGATATGACAAAATACCATTACATCCTGAATGTGTTGTGCCCTTTTTTTCCTTTGTCAAGATGTGGGTAGCTGTACAGAAGATGGTGCAGATCAAACACGGTGGCCTGGGGCAGCTTAGATCTAATTCCCCTTTCCATACAGTAAAATCAGACAGTGGAGGAGGCCCCTCAATCGGAGTCTCCTGAACCAATCAGCAGACAGAAGGAGAAAGGGGCGACTTTAGCCGGCAAGAAAGGGACCGAGAGCATCTGACTTCCATTGCTCAGCTTGTGTGTTCCACTTAGCCGCTGGTATTTTGAGGAGATGCACGGCACTCTTACCAGAGCCCCACACTCAAACACACATGATGTCATTGAGGTTCTATCATTACAGGCTGCAGATGATGCTGTGTTGGACCGGGTTAGTTCCCACGCTTGTTTTTTGCAAACTTTACTTTGGATGCAACAACGCACAGAGGCTTCCAGAAAGTGGGGAATTCAGAGAGAAAAAGTGAACCTTTGAGACAAGAGTTCTTGATTTCTTTCTGAACAACTGAACTCTTTGGTAACAGCTCACATTTCCTTTCCATTAAAAAATGTTGCTGCTGTATATGGAGTAACACTCGTATGTTTATTTATGATTTAAACTACTAGTCCTCAAAAGGAATCAATTCAATTAAAACACATTTCAAATTATTTTTAGTGTCAAATTGTAACAGAATTTATGTCAGGAGACTTTACAAAAGAGTAGCTCTAGATCGTACATAATATATAGAGACCCAAAAATTCCCACAGGAGCATGCATTTTAGGGGTTCACATTCCTGAAGCTCTACAGATTCAAAATCAATTCATAATTTTTTGTTTTGTAATAGGAAAGTAACTACATTTACATACTGTGAATCATTTTTAAAAATTGAGAATCGTTTTTGAATTGAAAATTGATTTTGAATTGAATCTTGAGGCTAACAATCAATATTGAATCCAATTGTGCACCCCTAATGCATTTGGTGCAGAGGCGGCAAGGAAAAACGTTTAAGTTGGTGTTTGTGGGTGCCAATCTGACACGAGCGGTCGGGAGAGTAGGCGAGATATACAGAAATAGGACTCATATTAATAATGGGTATAATGGAATCATGATCTCATGAGCACAATACATAAAATATGCACACAGTGCTATTACAGGTTTACAGTCTAAGTGGGTGTTAACTTTGAGATAAGCTTGACTGTACTGCACCGCATTTGTAATGTGAACAAGCAGCTTTCTTGAAACATCCAAGCACTTGGAATGAATTCTTCACTTAAGATAAGGAGTACAGGTAATCTGGCCCAAATAGGCCATCTGCTGTTCCCACAGCCAACAACAGGGGCTAATAACATGCTGCCTCCAATCAGATTGTACCAGAGTCAGCCCAGATAAAGGCAAAGCAATAAAACGAAACAATCTGGTGCTTTGACACTACAAGCAAGAGAGCTCGCTATTTCGCTGCTGGGCCGGGGGCAGGAATGTGCTCTTTGAACCAGCTTTATTTAACAGCGGAGCAGCATGCGCACAGCACGCCCTGAGTCTCCGAGCTGGCCCAGGGACCGTTTGGTCCTGGCGTGGGCACGTCGGACGCGGGGCCACCGGGTCAGGGAGCTGGCATCCTCACCCCTGGCACAACTTGCTCCCCTTCGGGGGCGTAGGGGTTGACACCAGGCTCATGGGGAGCACCAGACAGACAGGGGCCTACCAAACAGCTTGTGACCATAACCAACAGTGACAGAGAACAATGAATGCAAATATTTACAAGAAGACAGTCCAAGTCTCTTTTAGTCTCTCCCTATTACGCCTGCTTACTCCCACTCTCCTTTTGCGGGGCAGCATGAAGGGGTTGTGGCCCTGATGGTACAGTTGTCAGCAGGACTTTTTATATTTTGCCCAGGGCTACCCTGCTATTCATGCTCCATCACCATCAGGCTTGATCAGGGTCCAGCTGCAGCCTCTTTCCTACCAACTGCACATTTCACGCAAGGAAGACTGATCAAACTTGAGCAGTCAAACTTTGTGCAGGTGAAGAAACATATAAAACTGTGTGAAAATGAATATATGTTTTTCTTTAGGTGCAGTGTTGAGGTAAAGTGGAAAAGATTGCCCAAGAGGTCAAGCCATAATACATTGGTGAATCATTACTTTCATGAACTATTAGGAAGGAATTACTCTTTCTACTGGTTTTAACTGTTGAGAACCTGGTACAGACCAACAAGTTTCTGTCAGCACATGGCTGCGAGTGGTAGGAAGGAGCTGAGACCTGTGCAAGCAGAAAAGTCGGCCTAAGTACAAAAACTATATATATATATAGCCTCATAAACTGGAAACATAAAATAACATTTCATGTAAAACTTTTTAATGGGATATTTTTTTTTAACAAAGTACAACCAATGAGTGGTGCCATTGATTGAGATTCATTTTGTAACAGGAAACAAAGATTTTTTTCTATGACTATTAACACCCATCAAAGGTAAGTGGCAAACTAGCAATACATTTTTCCAGTCAGAAAAGTTTGTTGAACTCTATACTTTCCCAACATTATCAGACTCCCACTGTTTTTAGCTTTTTTTTTTTTAAATCAGCGTACAGAGACACCCTGCTGCCTCAGAAATATATTTCATCATTACAAAAAAGGTGCATGTTCTCATCTCCTGACCTATGATACTGTAGTCTCTGCCCTTATGTCACCAAACTGTAACCCCAAGCCGTTCTCACTCCGAATGCATAAAATACGGATGCTTGGACAGTGGCTGTCCGTGTCTGATGCAACGAAAAAGGCACCCTTCGGTGTGTGTGTGGAACGTACTGGGGAGAGCAGCATGTATACGGGTTTTAGCGAGTAGTATGTAAGGGGGAAATTCTGCGTAGTCAGGCTGGTCGGGGTGGTGGATGGGTCAAACACAGGACTGTCACCCAGGAGAGCGGGGTTCGTGTCCCGCGTGTGTCCTTAACCGTCCAGTCATTGCCGCGTGTCAGAAAAGCCGCTTTCTTCTTTAAATTGCCAGTTATTCCCGCGTGTCACAAAACCATAAGCCCACTCAGGACCAACAAACAGAACACAAATACAAATAAAATAAATACAGTACATACTGTATATACAAGAAACAAACAGGTGCAAGCTGTAGCCTGAGTTTATTACACTTACCTTTTTTACATTAAATCATAATCTTTCATACAAAAACAAAGGTTTCGGACATTCAACACAACATATTCCCGGAACAACAGAAGAAGTCAATACAATTTGTCTACCTTCTGGTATTCACACTTTATATTCACTAATTACCTTCTGTTTAAATAATGTTTTTAATCCGTTGATTGTCTTACACTTTTTACAATTTCTAATTTATCCACTCCAAAACACTTCTTTGCTTTACATTTGTTCCTATAATTGTTTTGTTAAAATACAGCTTCCCCTCAGACATTCTCTTATTTGAAACACAGCTGCACAATTATGGCCAAAATGATAATCACAATTATTTTGATCAATATTGTGATCAGGATTATCCTCACGATTATTTGTTGATTTTAACCAAAACAAATTTTATTGTCACATATACTCAGAGAGACGGCTGACTCATTATGAACGGGTCCAGCACGGGTCGAACAGCGGATACACACGTGTGTATGAAATGTCTGTATTGTCACTGCGCTGCCTTTTTATGAACTATGATATTCTGGCCATGGGTCACATCTACTGCCCAGGTCCAGGTCCAGCAGCTCCGTCTCACACGCTGTTACTCTACAAACTGAAGTTAGTTGTATTCACTAACTTCTTCTGTGCTCTTCGCCGTTGCGGGCGCGATAGCAGAGTTACCCGCGGAAACACTGATACAAATACACGTTTGCCCCTCATATTTAAAAATATACAGCTGTGTTAATAACAATTAAAACTGTAGACAAATGTCAGAAGTGTGGACCGACGCTGTGTGGCAGGGCTGCACGGAGAGTAAGAAGAAAAAGAGTAGAGGAGAGATCCAAACACAGGCACGGCTTTACAGAAGAAATGGATCATGTAACGCAAAATTAAACCATATCCATGTAAACAGCATTGCAGCGGATGCGAGGACATTAGCTGCACCGGGGCGTCCTAGAGGAAAAATGTTACTCGCGTCCTAGAACCTGTGAGCTAACAGAAGCTAACTAGCACTGCCACCGACTAGCACTGCGGTGGCATGCTCACTGCTGTTGTCTGAAAGACAACACAGATGGGACAAAATGTTGCGTTTACTGGTAGACCTTGAGATCATTGTATAACCAGCTGCTATCTGTTGTATTTTCCTCCGGTTACTCTGTCCTCTGTGACTGTCTTAATCTTGAAACCAAGCTGCACGAAGCAGGGAACAACTGACTGGCACATGAGCAGACAGGGGTTTACGGAGCAGTAGCTGCGGTATACAAAAAAAAACAGAGCGTTCTATGAAATGACGCATTTAAAAAAAAAAGCTCAATCACACAAGTTTGACCATGGGAAGTCAAAATTGTGATCGTGATTAAAATTCGATTAATTGTTCAGCCCTACTCTGGATACAGTCTGGCAACACGCTATTAAATATTTTGCTCATTAGAAATACTATTTTAAGGTCTATGTGTTCACTAAATGTATGTACCTGTAAGTTTATAAATTTTGAACCTTTGTTGATAATTTGCCCCATTTATGATTCTGATTGCTCTCTTTTGAAGTTAGAAAATATGATTTGTGATTGATTTATACATCCGTATGGAAGTATGAGAGATTGATATAATAAATGTAAAGAATTTGTATTTGAATATCTTTTGGTTTTGTTCAGAATTGCTATGGACTTTGATACTTTAGTTTTAATATGACTAACATGTGGTTTCCAGCATAATTTGGGCTCTATGACAACTCACAGAAATCTGTTATCATATACTCTTTCTATTTCAACATTATCTAACCTATGTGTCTAAAATTATTGAAATTCCGATGTCCAAATATGATGTATTTAGTTTTATTTATGTTAAGTAACAGCTTGATCAAACTCAAGATTAAACCATCGTTTTAAAGAGTCAAATCCAGTTTCCACTGCATCTAAAAGTGGCTCAATGTTTTTGCCAGAACAAAACAAATTGGTGTGATCAGCAAACAAAACCAAATTTAACATTTTAGACCCATTACAAATGTCAATTATGTACAATAGAAACAATTTTGGACCCAACACTGATCCTTTTGGGAGCCCACATGTAACTATCAATAAATCCAACTTGCTGTTGTTCAATTGAACATATTGGTATCTATTTTCCAGGTGACTACTGAGCCATCGATGTGCTCCTGCCCAAATCCCACATTTTTTTCCAGTTTAGTCATTGATAGATAATGGTTAATTGCATCAAAGGCTTTTTTTAGATCTATGAAAATGCCTACAGTGAATTCCATATTAGCCCTTAGCTGTAGATACTTATTCTGTTAGCTCCATCACTGCCATCGTAGTGGACTGGTTTGATCTGAAGCCATATTGGTGTTTACTTAGTAGTTCCTGTTTTTCTATGAAAAGATCAAATCTATGGATAAAAAGCTATTCTGATAGTTTTGAGAATTGTGGAAGGAGAGAAACTAGTCTGTAGTTTGAGGAAAAATTGCTTATTTCCATTTTTGTAAATGCCAAGTAAAGGGCCTTATGAATGTGTGTGTTTTTTGTTATTAGTTTTTTTCTATATAACTCAAGCTGTAACGCATGGTGCAGGTTCAATTAGTCACGGTTCAGCTGAGGCTCATCTAGAGATGCAGCATGTCCCCTATTTCATCATTTGACATCAGTGAGTTTTTGGCAGATGATCAGTTTTTCCCAAACTTTCTTTCTCCTACAAAGTCGGCTTATCTTATAAAAAATAAATAAATGGAAGAGCCCAAGTGAAGCTGCATGAAATCCAGAAATGTTTGATCTTTTTTTCAGGTTCAGTCACATTTAGCATCTTGCCTTCACAGTATAGTGAGCACTTTCTCTGTTGTTTTGTCTTTTGGATATTTCATAGCTAAAGAAGAGAGTCGAGAGCATAATTACACTGGTATTTTCTTCTGTGATATCAGACCCATTGAGTCAGAGGGCGACAGATTGGTGAATATCTAACTAAAAAAAAAATTCTTTCTGAATTTCCCCCATCAATTCAATACTCACCAAGAAAACTGAATCTTAACATTGGCTTAAAATTTACATAACACAGTAGACAATCGTGCACCGTCTATCAGACCGGAGTGGAAGTACACTTGCTATGATGACTTTATTGTGACTGAGACCACAGTGGAACAAGATGGCCTCCCTATCCCCTCCACACTGATCAAACTCCAGCTGAGCAAACAACACATACACCACACGGAAGCTACAGAAGAATAACAGCACCTAAGACTGTACAATAAGTGTATATTACCACTGTACATGCAAACACAAAAGCATCTGTACAATCTCTTTCATACACACACAATTGCACACATACAGTAGATACAGTGAGTTCCATTTTACTTTTCCCCTGTGGCTCTTGGCTGTGGCCCTTCAGGAGTCTCCAGATGAAGAGAGCGTGGAGTGTGGCAGAGGGTCCTTCCATAAACAATAAACAACAGTTATCTTGTGTGCGGCCGTCTGTGTCAAGAGGCACATGGAGCCAAGACTCAGCATCTGAGAGGCGTCTGCTCCTCTTTCCGCCATTGGTCTTGTCTCTTTCAATGGCTTATAAAAGTGTGGATGTGTGTGTATGCCCATGGGTGTGTGTCTGTGCTCACAGCACAGCACAGCACAGGGCTCCACTGTATTGTATTCTGAAGCTGGCTGGAAGTAAAAAGGCAGAATTAAGAGTGGCGGGGGCTGGAGAAAGGGGGCTGCCAGCACACTGCAGAACTGCAGGGAGGTCCCCCAGATCCCAGCTGCCCAGGACTGGCTTAGAGCATCAGGCGAGTGCCAGGCTTCATCGGCCCTCATGGAGGTGGGCCAGAAAAAGTGGGAGGAGTGGGAGGTACAAGTCAGGATGAAAATGCCAAAAATAATGTCTGGGCCTATATAAAGAATGCCTTGGGAGATACACAATGCTGACATACACAAGAACAACTCAATCTATTGACAGGTGGGAAACAAGAGGGGCATATTTTTAAATTCTTTTTACAGAGAACAAAACTGAGTTTTCAAGTAATAATCTGTTATATAAGGTGTTCATGTTTTTTTGAAGACTCAACTTCCTGAGTAGCCCAATGAAATGGTCTTCCAGTATTGGTGGCTAAACGCCTTTCCTTCTCTACAGGGGCTGGCAACACAGTGGAAAACAAAGTTTATCTTGAACTGTTTAATGCATTATTTGTCTAACAATCAAGGAAGAGAGTTTATTTTGCAGATAATTATAGCTTTTGTTGCGTCGATGGCCAAGATAAGCCAGAGTTCCGAACCATTAACTGGTTGTGCTTTTTCTGGCAAACACTGAGCTAGTAATTCAGAATGGCCAAGCAGTAAGCTAGAAGAGCCTGGCATTAAGCGGGAGTGGCTTCTTGAATTGCACAAAGCCAATTAATCAATCAATTAAGTCTTCAAAAAACTTTTGGGGTTTTCAGTGTTACACTTACTAGTACTTTAATTCAACATGATAAAATTATCCCAACAACAATTCCCACCCTCCTATCTCTTGATCCGCTTAAATCAAATAACATGACAAAGTTGAGGCCATTAGCTATACATTATTCAAACCATATGTAAACCCTATGTCTGACCGGACTCCCATCACGCACATGGGTGTAATGCCGTACAACCGTCCACAGTGGAATGTGTGCACTGAGAGTTGGGCCTCTACTATAAGCAGTAATAATTACAGAACAGGCAAGTGCCTGTGGAAAACCCTGAGCTGATCTATACACTTTTGCCCTCTGAACTGACCCAGGAACCAGCCGGGGCGCTAATCATGGCACTTGGCAGACAGCAGCCTTTTTTCCATCGCTCCTCAGAGAAAGCCCTTCCTCTGTGAAGGCAGGTAATCACAACAAAAGCACATCCCGCCTGGCCAGCAGGCCAATGAACACACACGCCTGCTTTGTCAACTACAGGAGGAGTTGGGAGACTATTTCTGTGCTTCTGACAGGAACAAATGTGAAAACCCCCACACCTGGCCAGCTGCTAGGGCGCCAATGTGGGTGGTGATTGTCATTGTGCCCAGTGACAGGAACTGAGCCCTGCTATGACAAGGAAGCGCATGTTCTTAATTTACCAAAATTAAATTTAAGGGTGATGGCAAACTCAATACTGATGTGTTAAAAGCCCAGAAATGGGACTACATGCGGAATCATTGGCATTTTAGATTCTTTGAGTAAACAGACTAAAATGAGTGGTCCATGTGCAAAAATAAGAGAAAGAAAAAGATTTACCACGTATTCAGGCTTCAGGAATTCTCTAAATACCACCAGTTTCCTGCCCCACACATTTATAGCATTACCTCCAACCACCAGGGTCCCCAGGTTTAATTCCCGGGTCAAAGTCCTGACGTATGCTGCCTGCGTTTTCCGTAACTGACCTTTTCCTTTGGACACCTGGACTTGGATCGTCATGTCCAGAGGGGGCCATTTGGATGCATTTCATTACCACTGCTGACAATCTGTTCTTTACCATCTTATTACTGCTACACTGGGAATAGATTGATGAGGATGTCAGCGATGCTATTGTTGGACTGTGAGGAGATGAAGTGTGAAAACATCCCACGACTGTACAAATGCTTTTCAATGATGAAAGAAATGTCCGGTCCTGTTAACATTTTATGTTCTGAAAAGTGACATCTCATCGGATATTAATGTTTTTTGGTTTTGGTGCCGATGAATGAATAAATTAGAATCAAATATTCAAATGCAACATAAACACTAAAACCTGACTAATGCTTACTTTTAAATTGTAGAAATTGGTAAATCTGCACCATATTGTAAGATTGACTGTCACTTTTTAATGTATTTTATGTATATAATTATGCAATATTTTTTCAGATTATTTGAAGGCAACTAACAATTATTTTCATTGTCCATTAATGTGTTGATTATTTTCTGATTACACATTACAGATTAATCGATTAGTTGTTCGGCCTATAAAATGTCAGAAAATGGTAAAGAAATGTCGATCTGTGTTTCCCAAAGCCTGAGACAATGTCCTCAAATGTCTTGTTTTGTCCATAACTCAAATATATTGAGTTTCCACTACACTCTAAAAATTATTAACACTTAAGAAGTTGGAATCATAAAAAAATTCAAACCAACTATTAATAATAGTTTTTGATTAATTCAATGGTTGATAACTAATCTATTAGTCTATGCAGCTCTAGACACTATAGTTGCAAAAGCATAGCAAAGCATCACAGAAGTTGTTTATTTCACAATGAGGAGCTGAAACATTGCTTGATTTTACACCAACAGTTCCCACAGTCTAAACAGGAGGTCCCAATTTCAGTGGCCACCAAATAGTCTGGTGACATAAATGTGGAGGACTTAGTGACAGATCCCATGCCAGACCACTTTTCCTCTTCTCCACAACTCTGACTGATCTGAGTGATAAATGTACTTAAGCACAGACGGATGGAAAACTCTCCCAAGCTCAACCCCAGAAACAAACCCAGAGCAGGTATGGAGCTCAGGTGGCATGTGACTTCACACTTGTTTTTCATGCGTGCATACTTCCAAAAGTGAGCATCATGGGGCGATGACAGTTAAGTTTTGGCACCAAAATGATGTGAAATGAAATGGTTTAGATTAAAACACTACTGAGGATCAAACAAGCATTTCCTGGGTGAAGGTATCTTGTTTTTCCTGCATAGAGAACTCTGCTCTCTGCCTGGAAACTTTTGCGTTTTATGTTGCCACAATGTGCTATTTCATTTTTAAATTATTTTCCATTGGATATTGAAGTTGAGGAATAAGTGTTTTTGCATGGCTTGCTGAGTGGTACTATATATATATGAGAACTTCACATTCAACAAAAAGAAGAGGACCTGCTCAGTGGCAGGATGAGCTGGCCAGTTTACAATCACCATGTAGAAAAACAAACACTTGACACGTTAAAAGATAAAGCCATGTGACTTACATTAAAAACTTGGGCTGGTAACAGGTGGGCTCAGATCTTCGCTGGTCAATTCGGCCATGTTTATGATATGACTCAGTTGGGCCAAGAAGAGGCTGACCCAAGCACGAGGTCACAACAGGCTGTCTGCTGCTGCTTTTTCTGCTTTGCATGGCATCATTCCTCTTGTCTTCATAAATATTTTCTGAGTGGAGTTTGATTTCAACATCTGGATGCCTGTCTGTAATAAAAAAATAAAGAGAGCAAATTCAGAATACAGATATAACTTGGGGGAATTCAAGAAAGAATTATTGCTGTTGATTGTATGCACGCTGACATTTTCCTTCTTTTTTTTAAATGTTTGTGTGGTTGGGACATTCTTGCAACATTGTGACTGCCTCAGTTTACATCCTCTTCTTTCCTTCAGCTCTGTGGACTCCCAATGTCCACAGTAGCCCTTTCTAGCATGGATCTGAATCAATAGAAGTACATTTCCAGGATAACTGCCTGGCTCACGGGCCAGATGTCCCTCACCTTCCCCTCTGAGTGTTTTGCCTTTCTCAAACTTTTTTTGTTCTTGGAAAACAACAAACTTTGAGCTAGCAAGCTATACGCTGAAATCAGCAAGTTTTGAAGAAAATTTGGACCGTGCTTGGTTCTTTCAGTGAATGATTGTAAAGATTTACAAAGAATATGTTTACTGCATTTCCTTTACAACTGGGACATTTTGAGACTGATTGGTGGAGATTGCTATGGACAACTTTACTTATAACGATTCATTGTTAAGAGAAAATTACATTTAACCATGTTTCCAGCTAATTTAAATTAAAAAAATAATTTTTAAATTAATTTAAATAAGCCCAGGTAACTGTATTGTGTTAACATTTAACTTCATATAACTGTTTGTGGCAAGTTTTTTACAGGGTGCAAATGTTCTAGCAAAGCAAGTTTCTTTCCGGGACAATGTTACAGAGCGACCTTTGCTGCGTCCGGGGCTTAGCGCCGCCGAAGACAATAGTGATTGGTTTATAAAAAAGCAAACTACCCAGAGCGTTTTTTTCCAACCTATCCCAGAATCTATGTGGGGCTGAGCCAGACCTTTCACCAAAGCGCTGTGGACATTGATTTGGCAATGCAAGACTACTCTTAGACAGACCCACCAGGCCTAGCCCACCCTGGCATTGGCACTGACAGAGCCAAGCTGACAATTATTATCTACCTCGCTGCCCTTGCCAGCAAGCTGACGGGATGGACAGCATTTGTCTGGCTACAGTATTCAGTGTCTGTCTGCATGTGTAGGGTCAATGAGTGCACCCTGACCCTTCCTACTCAATTTTAGACAAAATCAGACCAATTTATAATATGTCTAGTCACATTGATGACACAAATTGTTAAACCTTGTCTAAGAAAGTTCTACTTTCAATAGCTTTTTTGTGGACATCAAAGAAAAAGCAATGAACAGCGCTCTTATCATAGACAGAGACAAGGCTTGGGGAGTAACGGAATACACGTTACGGCCTTAAGTTATTAGGATACACAATAAGGTACCTGTATTCCATTAAAGTTACAGAAAAAAAGACAGAGACGTTTAGTTTTTAAATTAATAATACCATGCAAATGCACACATTAGACACTTCACGAGTCTCACACAACACCGCTCTGGTCTTGAGTGAAACCATAGCTAAATGTTTCCAATTCATTATCATGGTTTCTAACGTTCAAAAAGTACTTTTACTGGAAATGTACAATCATTTTGTAATTAAGGCAGAAAAGGGGAAAAACACCATAGTACAGTGCAAGTTATGCCTAAATTTGGTAACGAGGGTAATCCAAAAGTAACGGAAAGTATTCAAAATATGTTACTTCAATGTTGTGCTAATTGGATTAGGTTACTGACTACAATTTTTAACAGGTAATTAGTAATTGTATCATAATTCATTTCTTAAAGTAACTCTCCCAACCTTTACAGAGACCTTACTGAGATCTACACAATGCGGCAGAAATGTGTTTGCTGGAAACCCCACTCTAACTGACAAGGGCCATGAGTCATCCTGGGATTTTCTGATAATGTGATCTTCTCCAAATCATCCTCAACCTCTCCTCTCATTTCTGACTGGTGGTCACACCAGAATCCCTCACAGTCACCACCGTTGTGTTCATCATCCTGGGCAACAAGCATAAAATAGCACAGACCCACCAGTGAACCAGCAGGGAACAAGTTGATACTTCCTGAAATTACAGAACTACAGCCGCTTTCATTTCCACAAGCTCTGGCACCGTTATTGTGTACCTTTATGATTCAACCACAAGCAACAAACCCAATCTGGGTTTGGCAGGGCCTGAAATTCTTCCTTTTCAAAATGACTCAACTCTGACTTTACACAAGAGCCATAGTCTCTACCACTGTCCCCAAAGGCTAGCCTGCAGCTTTTTGAAGACCTTTGTGACTCATCAGAGAGAACGCGGTGCTGAAGATTGGGCAGGAGCAGGCGGCAGGCAACACTATAGAGAGAACAATAAAATGTAGATAATCACAGATATGGCCTGTGACACAGATGGGCCAGAACTGTTTTAGATAGACAACCTCCTCACCAGTCTAAAATTGCAGAGTTGAAGAGCGCTCTCTTGAAGGAAACATGACTGGAACTGACGGATCAAAGAAAGAAGACTTATGGACTTACATTATAGCCCACAGATGGTGCAAACTGGTGTTTTGGTGTGGTGACGCAGACTGTGTACAATAATTCATACTCTCAGTCATAAGTGGAAATTATTTTTTTAGAAGCTTTTTATGCAGGAACTTGTTTGTCAAGAAAACGTTGCGTGCCCCGTTGCTAAATCCATCCACTGGTACTTTGGCCAAAACTATTAATAAGTAAGGAAGTGTCCAACACTCTTGACTTCTGAACTGAGAATGAGTTAAAAATAAACACATTAGCAGCACATAAACATCTAAATAAATGTAAATAAATGTAATGTAAACAACTGTTTTTTTAAGGCGTGTTTTAAGTAGTCTTCTTTTTTTAGAGGTTTGGGACTGTGGTGAGGAGTGGGTGGCCCAGCCCTGACCCCCATTCATCTCAGTGACATACAGTGGGCTAAGTTGTGGAGGGATTCTCAAAATCCCACAAACATAAAACACACAACACACACATACATACACATACAGAGGTCAGGAAACAGGCACCACAGTTGCAAGTCTGGTCTGTTGACCACTTATCTATACACTCATCCATCTGTGCGTATATTCACCTTAAAAGTAAATTCTGGTAAAGAAAACAGATGGAAAGCAACAGACAGACAGACGGAGAGATCAAGAAATGTGTTGACTGACAGAGTAAAGAACCCTCAATGTGTGCCCATAATTTTTCTATTGTTAAAACCAGCTGTGCAAAAACATTGTTTTGTTTAGACCGAAGGAAAAAGTCCTCCGTATCTACACCTGTCTGCCTATCTTGACCCATCCTCCCCCTGGCACACCATATCACACTCCCTAATCACACCGAAGCTCCTTCTGTCTGTTCATGTTCATTAAAAACCTGGTCATGGGGAGCTGCTTGAACAAAATGTGAAAATCAACGTCTGTAGTTCCGAATCAACGAAAGTACAATTCCAGGATAATTTCCTGACATCCTCATCTCATTTATAAAAGTGTGAATAAGATCCCTACTAAAAGTGTACATACGCCCAAAAGCTAAAAATGGCCAACGCCAAAACAAATTCAGTAGTAAAACCGTGTGTAGGCACATCTTTAAGGAAGGTTTCCTTTAAAAAATCAGATTACCCACAAGTGTGCATACGTATATTATCCTCTTATCTCGCCCTGTACACGCCCATTTTTAACCATAAATAGCCAATGCAAAGAGCTTAAATTCAATTCAATTCAATTCAATTTTATTCATAGTATCAATTTATAACAAGCGTTATCTTGAGACACTTTACAGCGAGTAGGTCCAGACCACACTACATAATTTACAAGGACAAGGCACAGCAGGAAGTAGCAGGGCACCGCGGAGCGTAGCAGGATGTAACAGAGCATAGCAGGACGTGTAGCAGGACCACAATGACAGCTGCAACCGGGATTTTGGAGCCTCCCTGAACCAAGGAAACATGGTGGGGTGGAAAAGAACATAAGGAGTCAAGGAAATGGCTCCCCAGAGCTAGGTTAGTAACAGGCATTTCTGGGACATGGATGCACACAAATGGAAAGATAAAGGAGAGAGGAGCTCAGTGTGTCACAGGAAGTCCCCTGCCAGTCTAAAACTATTACAGCATAACTAAGCGAGACAGTGTGATGAGAGGAGCCTGGTCGGGCTTGAACTCTCCCGTCTGATCAGGCTGTACAGCCCTGCCTCTCTCTAGTTTTATTATATTAGTGATTATGTGGTAGATTAATCTGATGACTATGACAAGAAGCAAGTGGTCCGGGTAAGGCGGACACTGCAACTCATCACCCCTTAACTATAAGCTTTATTAAAGAGGAGAGTTTTAAGTTTACTCTTAAATGTGGTGACGATGTATGTCCCCCGAACCCAGAACGGAAGCTGATTCCACAGTAGAGGAGCCTGATAGCTGAAGGCTCTGGCACCCATTATACTTTTAGAGACAACTCTGGATTCTGGGAGTGCAGCGCTCTAGTGGGACATTAAGGCACTAAGAGCTCTTCAAGATAAGATGGTGCTTGACTATTTAGAGCGTTGTAGGTCAGGAGAAGAATTTTGAATTCAATCATGGATTTTAAAGGAAACTAATGCAGACAAGCTAATACAGGAGAAATAGGATCTCTTTTCTTAGTTGTTGTCAGACCATGCGCTCCAGCTTTCTGGATCAGCTGGAGAGTCTAAAGGGACTTATTTGAGCATCCTGATAACAAAGAATTACAGTAGTCCAGCCTGGAATTAAGAAATGCATGGACTAGTTTAAAGGCATTAAAGGATATATCCTGATCATCCTGATCTGACGGTAGTGCTGGGGGTCAGGGCAATACCACCCAGAGTAGTTATATTCCTAGATAATGAAGTTTGGAGGTGTTTAGGGCCCAGCACAATAACTGAGTTTAACATCAGAAAATTGTAGGTCATCCATTATTCTATATCATTTATGCATGCTAGAAGTTTAGCCAACTGACTGGTATCGTCTGGCTTGTGGACTGTTTCCTAATAATATTGAAAAGAGGAAACATATATAAGGAGAATAGAATTGGTCCAAGCACTGAGCCAGTATGTTCAATGGTGTTGAATGAGGCACTAAGATTTAGTAAAACAACTACAGAGACAAGTCCTTTCTCTGCAGCAGTTAGAAGGGAACCCCGGCTGTTTTTCTTTCGTTACGCCGAATCATGACAACTGGCGAGGTAAGCAAAAAACTTCTCAGACACTGGTAAATTGCTGCAAATTGAATTATAGCTTCGCCTTGTTCTTGCACAGTGTAAGAAAACCTCATCTATAGACTACCTATATTAATAATACCTTCCAAAACGACAGGCAATATGGCACTTGATGTACCAGACCTAAATGATAAGATTTATTTGAACTATATATTACATACAAAAAAGCCTTAGTGAGGAAGCTAAAGATTATCAGAGATGTCAAAAGCATCCACATTCATTACTCAGGTAGATGTATAGATACTTGGGTTTAAAAAGACTTCTGTAGAAATATGAACTCAAGCTTTTTACCAAAGTAAAAGGAGTGGTTTCAAAACTACCTAAAGTATAAAAGTAAAAGTAATGTAAGGGGGGAAAATTAATATCAATAGGGGAAAAAAAATAATATCAACATGCGTTTTCAAATTAGACAGAGAGTTTGGAAACTATTAACTCATGGTACTTGGGTGCGTACAGCTCACAGCGCACTCGAAAGGAGTTGTTTTTGCATCAAACCATTTTGAAAAATTCTTCCAAGTACTTGGTGCTTGGTAGGGACATTTTGCTCAAGTTCTCGAGTCTCTGCCACAGACTTTTTTGTACTAGGCTACATACGATTTAATCTTCATTATAACGTGGCTGATATGGAGTGAAAAACCCCCAAATCTAAACGCATGTAGCCAGATATTTCTCCAGCGCTATGGACATACAGTAGGTCTGGCAAAGCAACACAATAACAACTGAAACCAGAGACAAATTAATTTAACTGCAACCACACTATGTCAACCCAAAATATGCTAAAAGTATGACTACACAAACATCATCCGGGTCCACAAATCTCCACATTTCACAAAGATGCAACACCCTTGATAACCCTTCTTGTCTCCATCTACAATCTTTATAAGATGAAACATCAAAGCTTGGAACAGTGCCACATTCTTTAAGTCCAAATGATCACTTAGCTTGGATGTGATCCTAGAAGTTTTTGACATTGATGTCAATGAGACAGGCAGGCCCATTCAGACAAACTCGCTCCTTCCTGGCTCGGCTCTCTTGTTCTCAAGAAGACCCAATACATTCATAAACAAAACAGTGGTCAAAACAATGACATGAAAAGCTTGGGATTCATAAGCAGTGGCAAAGGGTTTTCCATCATACTAATTTGTGAAAATGTCAAAATGTGCATGTGTGTGTTTATGTGTGGCCTTTCTTTCTCTAATGACAAACACCAAAAACTAGTTTTGTTATATATGTGTTAAGTTTAAGGTGGTAATGATTGAAATGTCAATAAATAGAGCCATTTAAATGCATTCATAAGGGTATTTTACGCTTCAGAGATGCAAGCCGGTCTGTCAAAAAGTGCCAATGTCAGTGCATAAAGACAGAGGAGCTGGAAAAAATCTGGGGTCTCGTCAGATTGCACAGCACACTTTTACAGGTGTAAAAGAAGAATTGCTTTAAATTAGGAAGCAGAGTCACTTGTGCTGGTTAACAGTGGTCATCATCACAGTGCTCAGACACCACCAGAAACATCTCCTGCAAATGCACACGGTAAAACTCTGTCCTGACCATCTGAGGCTAGCCAAGTCGGTATAGTATTCTGTTCATTCTGTACCATCTTTGATATGCATGCTTCAAAATGGTTTTCATCACCATTACCAACTCAAATGTTGTAATTTCCGATCTTAAAATGGTATTTCTTGTATTTAATTTGGTTATTATGCCGTTTCTTTACTTCCTCAGACTCAGTCACTCACATTTACAAATTTAATCTTCCTCTTTGTCTCTCTTTCCCCCCTTGTCCCCCATTATCTGTCACTCTCATCTGATCGATTCTGCCTCTCACTGGCCCTTGGCACCGTCTTGAATATTCATAACTGTCCTCTGATGAGCATGCTAAATGGGTGTCAAGATGATTTGGCCACATGACAGAAGTGGATTGTCTTTGATAAGCCCTGACTTGAACCCGAACAAGGCAGCAAGGAGGAACTGAGCGACAGAGAAAAAAGACATTGACCCCAGAGCGGTTTTTGGGTGCTTTGTTGAACTCGGGAGCAGGACTGTTGGAGCTATCACTTGGTGGCAATGGAGAGGTCAGTAGGGGGGCAGACCCCTGTGGTGGCCCCGGGGGTGAAAGTCATTGTCACAAGCTTTAATGGGTCCCAAAATTCCTCAACTGACCAAAACCTGTGAACGATTGAAAAACGAAAGACATTTGTGATTCAAATAGGGTCTCCGGGGGCTCCAACATGAGGTCTGCAGTTGGAAAAGCTTCTCAAAGGAAACCCTCTCTCATCCCCGCAAGGATAAACCAACCTGCCCCCCCCCCCAACATGAACACCTTTTTTAGCTACATTTTCACATTTTAACATAAAAAAACTGTGGGATTTAGCTTGGTTTACGTTGACTTAAATGACAAATCTGCTTTTATTTGGAAAATAAACTACTTTAATTAATTTGGCTATATGACAAAGCGAATAATCAGGTTGGTAAATAAAGTACTGTAACGTGATTTGGTGTCTTTCCTGTAAAGAAATTCAATTAGGAAGAATGGAAAAGAAGTAAGTCTTTGATTGGAACCACAAACAGCAATATACAAACTTGTTTGTCAGAGGTATAGGTACTGTAGAAGGTAAAAAGGTCATCATTTTCTTTCATTCTTTCTTTCTTTCTTTCTTTCTTTCTTAATTTTTCCGCTCATTTGGCTTAAGCTAGAAAAGCCACCTCCGAGCT
Organism: Etheostoma cragini; assembly: GCF_013103735.1. Lineage (NCBI taxonomy): Eukaryota > Metazoa > Chordata > Actinopteri > Perciformes > Percidae > Etheostoma > Etheostoma cragini. The sequence continues at coordinate 17,739,736 of NC_048414.1, forward strand.
TGACTGCGGCAATAAAAGAAAACAGTTATTTCTTTATTTGATAGTCCCTTTGGAGTAGTCCGATTTTCCTATAGGCACTTCAGACAAAGCAGAGAGCTGAATTGACTAGTCGCTTGAACAAGTTCACAATGTACTGCTACACATGTCATGTCTTAAGCATTTCTACTTCTTGATAATGGGTTTATGATTTAGGATGCAAAACTCTCCATAAGCAACATATCAACGGGACTAACCGTTTCAAATGGCCTTTTCTGTTGTACACAGACAGGCCAGAGATTTTGAGTTGTTGATCAAATCAGGTGGTTAGAGTTTTAAAGTACAGTGAAAATTACTGAACATATGACATACGATCGGATGAAAGCAAAGAATATGCATGATTTTATTTTATCTTATTTATTTGTATTTAAAGCATGTGTAGGACTCCTGGATACACGTATCTTAAGCGCTAGGTAAAGCAATCTGATCTGAGTTTATACCCCTGGTTGGTTCATAAATCTCATCACCTTGTGGGAGGAGTTGAAGGCTGGCACTGCAGGTTTTGTTTCCTCTGTCAGCCCTGCAAACTCATCTGCTCACACTGTCCTGTCACACAGTAAACCCTGCCCAGTCTGGATGATAGACAAAGACCACCAACCACTTGCAGACGCCTGATATGCTATAGGCAACACACATTTACCAGAACCATATAAACATGCACATGCACATTAACGCATAACAAAAACCTCAGTGGAAATCACAAACCTGCTCCCTAATCTTTACTTAATCTGCCTGCTCCCCTAACCCATTTTGGCTTTATCTGTCTTTTGTTATCAGTGCTGGGACTGGAGAATGGCAGGGAGTCACAAGGGTAAGACGTATTTTCCGGCATCTGCTTAAAGAGAGTGGGGCAGGAGAGCAAAGCCACACAGGACAAGGGGCCTCCCCTTACTCAACTCCTCAACTCTCCACACCCCAGCCCCCAACTCTGATATTTTTGGAAGTCTTTATTCCTTTATTCTGTGTTTTTCCCTTTTCCCTTTCCTCTAAAAATCCATGTGATGGATGAGTGAGTAGAGGCAACACCTCCCCCATCAATCTAAAGCCAGACGGGGTTTAGGGAGGAAGCCGTCCCTTCATAGGCCTCCAGCAGACCCAGCAGCATGCCCTCCGATGTTTCTCTCAAACACTGGACACACACATTCACAGTCAGCCACATCACAGAGTTGTCATGCACATGGTCCACAGATACCCACAAATGCAGATCCATGTTCAAAGCACATGCACAGTTCACACAAAGCATAGGCATGACATGACAGATAAGCAACGCTCTCAGACCTCAGCACATACACCCGATCCACAGCACAATTTAGCAAACCTCTTTACAGACCCAATTGTAGCCCCAAGTCTGTGGACCCCCTATGCTCACAGAGAGCCTGACTTCAAACCAAATAATTTAAAATTGACATAACCCAGACAGGAAGGACAACAAGCTGAGGAAAAAAAAGACAGAGAATAAATGCTAAAGAGAGAACAGGAGGGGTAAAGAAAAGAGTTTGAAAAAAGGAGACACCAAATGGTCCTGGTTAGTGACTGCAGAGCACAGAGTAATCTGAACAACACAGTCTCTCTCTCTCTCTCTACCATCAGCACAAGGAGTGAATTCCAAGAGAGTGTCGTCACCAGGAGCAAGCGAAAGGCAGGGAAGTGGTTTTAGAAGAAAAAAGAAGCCTCTGGGTAAGTTTGTGGGTGGTTTGGTGGGGTTGTTGTATACACTATATATACTGTGTGTGTTTTTGTGTGTGTGTGTGTGTGTGTGTGTGTGTGTGTGTGCGCCTGAGCGCACACAGTGGGGTGATAGGTAGGCGTTGGGGGGTCGATTGAATGGGAGGTTGCATTCTCATATGCACAAAGGTACAACCTCTGCATTATAAACTGCAGATGTGCACTGAACTTAAACAATCAAAAATAATGAGCTGATGACAACTGATGGATGGACCATTACTTTGACGGCTTCTCCATACCACACACGGAGGTACCAGTTTATTACAAACCCCAGCTCTAAAAGTTCCAAAGTTGGGACGTTGTTTAAATCGTAAATAAAAATTCACAAAAATTCAGGCAAATTCAACCAATCCCTGTGACTCTGGTGCAACTCGCAATTTGGACCATTTACCGCAACTTTTTTTCTCCAAATTTGACCAAATACCACAGTTTCCTGGGACTTTAACCAATCCCAGTCCCACGTGCCAGACTGTTATGAGTATGTGACTCTAAGAGCAAATGACCAAGCAAGAGTGAGAACAAGTTGACGTCCCACGTATGTTGCCAAATTCATTTCCTTTGTTAAACAAGACGTGTGTGACTCGAACATCTCACATGTACCAACAAAACGTTTACAGCAAAAGACATCCGTCCAACCAACCTGTACACATTTTAACAGTACTGTAATGATTATTTCACTCTGAAGTCGCTGAAGCTGCTGCTCTTTCAATCTTGTCGGCTCTCTGCAGCGGGGGGGGGGGCTGCTCAGTTGCCCCCGCAACACACGCACGCACAAGGTGGATGCAGGAGAAACTGGAGGCGATACATAAAGGATGACAGCTACGCTCGTTATTGTAAGTGCAATTCTAAGTTAACGTCCAATAAGTTCTTTATCAAACTGTATCAATGTGTGTCCCAGCCCAGGATAGGGAATTAACTAACAATGTAAAGATGAACAATTACAGACTTACAGACATTCTTAAATTTGAGTCATTAGATAATTTCTTTTGTCTTAAATCTACCAGCTGTTTTCACATTATAACAACATCTGCGACATCATGAGCATATTTGGTAAGGTAACTAGGAAAACTCAGCCTAGAGTAGTTTATTCTACCCAAAACATACGTATTTAAAAAATCTTTTCAAAGAACTATACAAAACAAATCTTTCATTGCAACTTTCTCTGTGTCCTGCAACTCCGCTGCAACAAACATACAAAAAACATTGCAACTTTTATTGCAATTTTTTACAAAAGCTTCCGCAACATCAGGCACTTTGGGCAGCAACAATCTCAAAAACAGTCTGCAAAAGCCTGAAGGGACTGTATAATGTTGGTCCAATGGCTGTTTGTAGTGAATAAACATGGACAGCAAAAACACTGCATCTCCTGTTCAGATTGGAATGTACCAATGCTGCTGCTGGTTTGCTTCATCAATGGTCTGACACCTGAGTGCAAATGGGTGAGTTTATGTGAGACAAAACAAACACAAATAGTTTGCATGTTACTATGTGTGTGGCAGACAGGCAGAAAATCCATCCATCCAGAATGACTGAGCCTGGGCTTATTTGCAGCCAACATGGCCCCAAAATTGTGGCGATCCAACTCATGTTTAGCCAAACCAGATCCATCAGACTCTAGACAGCTTGATGTGGTAACGGAAACCCTCTATTGTTGTTGTTGTCATTTTTGTTTGTGGGTCAGACAAAGGCTTCCAGTATTTTGATACCACACACTGTCAAGTGGGCGGATTAAAAAAAAGTGTTTGGATGAAAAATAGGACTGCAGCCCCTTTGCTGTTGGGTATCCACATGACAAGATAACTGATATGTGTTAAGGAGTCAAGGAGTTCCAGGACAAGACAATACTTATCTCTTTAGATTAGGGCTGGGTAACAAATTCAATATTTTTAAGACACAGACTGAATTGTCTCTATAGCATCAAGTATCAAAAAATGCCTGGACATTCAATACCCAATATCAATACCTAAGGAGTAGATCTCATCAGCGTCAGTGAGCCAATAAGCATGCAGCATGCGGAGTACGTGAGTGAGAGACTGAGCTCATGTAGTAGGAGCTAAAAAATAAAATAAAAAGATGTGTGCATGAGGTAAAAGAATGTATGAACATATTGGATTAACAATTACAATTCAGCCCGTTGTGGGGCAATGTTTCATTTAAACCAGTCAAGCTGGATGCAGGATTCCAGATATGGACAAAAAAAGGATAAGTAAAGTAGCTGACCTCTTTAAAGAAGGGATTCTAATGACCTTGGAAGAGATCTCTCATGTATGACATTCCAAGGAAACATATTTTTTAAATATCTCCAAGTGAGGAATTGTATTTCCTCTATGCAAAACCAATCAGTCGGAATTCCTGCACTCTCACCCTCAGAAGAAATTATAACAAACAATTGCAATGAGAGGGGTTTGATTTCATCAATATATAACTGGCTTGTATCTGGCTCTAAAGAAACATCACTAACCAGACTTGAGACATGGAGGGCAGACTTAAAAGAGGACATTCCAGAAAATGATTGGAAGAAAACTTGTGCTTTGTTGAAAATTGTAATAGGAAAATTTATAAAAACATTGTTATGTGTAATTTTGTATTTGTTTTTATAAAATTTGTATAAATAAAAGGAGAAAAAAAAGCATTGTTTAGGAACCGGTATCAAAGACACGGTATTGGTATCGCTACCGGTATCAAATACTTTTGAACTAATAATGTCAATTATCAAGTATGTTGTCCAATTATTAAATGCAAAATTCAGAGAAAGAGCATACTGACCCACAGCAGAACTAAAAATAGTGGTTATCGCAAGCACATGAGGAGTTGAGCTAAACATAACAGCAAGTTTCTGACACAGTGACAGAGAGAGAGAGAGATGGAGAAATAGAGTGAGAGAGATAGCCTAACTAACAGCTGTGAACATTTTCCATTTGAAGTGAAACATTCCTGTGTGCTCGTGGCCCTGCACACTCCAGCGGGCTTCCTCTCAGCTCCATGTGGTATTTGTCCCCAGCTAAGATCCAGAGAGTGGGAGAGTGAGCTGCAAACTTTCCCAAGGATACCATCCAGCCACATGCCACTCTTGCCCTCCCTCTCAGCAGAGCGGCCCTGCTTTTCCATCTTCCCACTCTCCTCCTACGCTCCCTCTTTCCTCTACTGCCTCCTCACCACCATCTATGGTTTCCAGCACTTTATTTTCATTATCAATTTTCCCCCTGATTGGAGAGTCATTGTAATCTAGTAAATAGGGGTGGGGGAAAAATGAAAATTGTATGTATCGTGATTTTTTAGTATTTTTTTTTTAAATTGATACGGTTATCATGGACGGGGACTGTATCACAACCGTTTTATAACCGAAAGCAGAGAATGCAAAAAATATTTATATAGTTATAAAACTTCTTTACAAATTAAATAAATGAAAAAAAAGTTAGGAACGTCTCATGATATATTGTCTCTAGAAGTGTATTATTTGACTTTTGTTTTTGTTAAAGAAAGAAAATATAATTGCAATGTTCCATACTATTTAATCTCAATACTACTGCAATCGCAATAAATGGAATTAGCAACACCAATCGAATCAGCACCCGTGTATTGTTTAAGAATCAAATCGGGACAAAAGCATATCGTCAACTTTAATGTGTCCAACACTATGCTTTATGATCAAATACTTACAAAACTAATGATATTCCTATGTAAGCATGCCAAATAAGATGGTGAACATTGTGAATAGTGTACCTGCTAAGCATAAGGATGTTAGCCTTGTCATTTTGAGCATGACTTTAGAATTTAGCCCAAAGCACCACTATGCCCAAGTACAGCCTCAAAGAGATGCTCTTGTAGCTATAGATCTTGAGATAAGATAGACTTTATTAATCCCGCACTAGGGAAATTCCTGTGCTACAACAGCAGCTTAAAGAAAACACTTTACACACATCAGGATTACAAAAATACAAATTAAGTAGACATAGGCGAAAAAATATGCATTAAGTATAAGAAATAAAAAGTCCTGTTTCATTTCCATATGTATGATGATGCATTGTATAGGCCATTTCTGAATCTGAGCCTGGTACCATCAGAAAGTGACAGTGAAAAAGTGGCACAGGGGAATTCATTCACACATCTTTGCAATGTAGGTGGTGCAAGAAAATGATGGGTGATGATTGCTCAGGGGTCATCTAGTGTTTGTAGAGCCAAAACATGGATGCAAAGAGGACATGGTTGTTGGCGTAGCTTCTCATATGGCAGAGCAGAGTTGGATATTACTGGATATTGTGACAGCTAGTAATGCTAACTTCCTCCACTTTGGTCTCTGCTCCCTCAAAACTCATCAAGGTCAAGATGATTAGCAGTTGGTCAAAGTGGAACTTTATGTGAGAAGCTATAAATACTACTGTGAACATATCCTACCTTTGAATACATTGTCTTGTATAGCATTATAAAAGCTGTAATGAATGTAATCTTTTCATTCTTTTTTAAGATTATTTTTGGTGCTGTTTAGGCCTTTGTTGACAGGACAGCCAAATAAATGAAAGCGGAGAGAGAGGGGAATGACATGCAGCAAAGGGCTGCAGGACGGAGTCGAACCCGGGCTGTGCTGCGTCGAGGAGTAAACCTCTATATATGTGTGCCTGCTCTACCAACTGAGCTATCCGGGCACCCAACTGAAATTGTCGAGACATTACCCGGCAGAGCTGTATATGAGAATGTAAATCTTCTAATCAGTTGGACCGGACATCAAACAGCCTTTACTCTGCTGGCCCCCTAATACAAAGTCAATGTAATGCCCCATTGCACCCAAAATATGAGAATTCACAGCAGGCGAGTGGGTGTGTTGTCAACATTTCTATCTGCTAGCACAAAACCGAAAGGTTGAAAAAGAAAGGTGAACTAGAACTGCAAGCAGTTATGACTGGGTCCAAGCCTCATTGCGCCAGTTGTCACGGCATGAGTCGACCTCGGTGACCCGAGGAGCTTGCAAAAGAGGAACCAAAGCGGAACGGTGGGGAGGCAAACGTCAGGGAATATGGAGAGGTGTGAGCCGCAAGGTTGGCGGTAATTTGCCATTGCAAATATCGCAGAGCCCCAAAGGATTTTTGACAACCTCTGGTCCGTCTGATTTCATTTTCTATAAAAGCTGGTAAAACATCAACCCTGTTTTCCGGGTTGCCAGGGGAGTCCCCTGATGCACTGCAAAAATAAACATATTGAACATTATAACTCATATAAAAGGACAATCTATTTACATTTCTTACAAACAGTGTATCAATCTTGGATGTAACAGTATGGATTAATTGCAAAATTGAAAAAAAAAAACTTCTGTAAGGGCCAGAAAGACAACAGCAGAATAGGGTGACTGTTAGATTTTAGGTCCAAAAGACTGTAAGTTTCTGCTAGTTATAATTATAAAGTTATTAAGTAATGAATCAGAAGGGTCGTTTGGCGTCGTATAGGACGTCACTCAATCTCGGGATGGGTAAAAGGGCCCAAACTGGTCTACGTTGACTATGGTGCCCTCTTATGACGAACAAGCATGACAAGTTTCATGTTGATAGAAACGACTATGGCAGAGATGTCCGATTTGTATGCAACGGGTTATTGGCCCAAACACATGTTGATGTTGATTGTTGAATGATTATAGCATCCCCTAATGGCCGATCCTTGCCAAATTTGGTACAGAGCATCGTAGTGGAATATTGAGCATCTTGCTGATAAAATGTGATTTGGCCGATATGTAATATGATACGTGTTTGGTAGCTTAAAATTTGTTTGGTTGTCAAATGTGCTTACTTTAAAGGAGCAAAATTGTTTTTTTAACTATTTTTCAGGGCCATCTGGATGTGCTACCTACCAAGTTTTGTGCAGATTGGTTGCACGGCCTAGGACGAGTTGGATTTAGCTGGATTGTGCATTGACTTTAATTTTGATTTTAAAAGCTCTGAACACCCACCCAGTTTTTTTGAGACAGTGTGGTTGACTGGACCTCTTCCCAAAACTGTGTGAGTGTGTAGAGACTATAATTATTGAAAACTCCCTGTGTCTACTTTGTTGCACTTGTTAGGGAAGGACAATTTACACCTTTACCATTCTCATTGGTGGATGTGAATATTTGTGAATTAATTCCCATTAAAGCTCTGGCCCACCTTTAACTTGAGCAGAGGTCTAATCAGCCAGAATGACTGAAAACACCTGTGAGGGTGTTCAAACGGTTTGCATGTTACACATCTTTCTGTGTATTTCCCTCCAGGAACTGTCTGACATTTGGTCCCACCTTGTCCGCCTGCGTCCAAATGCACAACAAAATAGCCTGGCACTCTTAGTTCTCTCTTCACCGCCACATCTCATCATGGACATCAAAGTAACTGGCATGATTTGTCTGTGTGTGCGCACAGGATCTTGGCAGCGCTTGTGTGTCCACAAGATCTTTGGGCCTCCAGTTGTGAGGGTAACCTGACGCTTCGGCACCAGTCAGTTGCCGCAGATGGTAAGAGCACAACAGCTAAACGCAAGAGGGGAGAGAGGAGGAAGTGTTTTTGTCACCAGCTGGCTCAGTGGCTCAGCCAGAGCAGTCAGTAAGACAAGTGCAGCAACAGGAACGCGTGGGTGTGCATGTCGGCTGTGAGGAGGCCCCTGAAGTTGGAGAGGGCAAGTGTAAGGAGTGTGTGCATGAGTGTACACGTATACCATTTCTAGGCACAGTACGTGTATCCAAATCAGCATGTGTATGGGCATGTGCATGGGCGTGTGTGTGTGGCCTTGAATGCTCCTTAACGTGGTGGCCCACACATGATGTACTTCTAGCCCAGAGCATTTACTAAGGCCTTCATTTCGTTTGTTTGTGCAGCCTTCTGAGTGGATGCTCTGAAGCGTTTACTTGTTGCTGTGTTGTTTTAGTTCTGATTAGCCAGCGTTTCAAGTCTCAACGTTACAGCAATCGGCAAACATCTGAGATAAGTCAATACTGCCAGGAAATATCTATAGAAAAAAAAAAAATCTCTTGTTTTACTTTCTTGTTGTTATGACTGAGCTGTCTGTTCTGATTCAGGACAGGCTTTAGAGTTTTCTTTTTACAGACTGATGATAGCATGAGCAGAGAGCATTCAGAAAGCAGGGGAATATCAGAGTTTGAACATCTGTAGTTCGGGTATTTGGATGCTTCTGAGCTGATAACTCTCGTGGTCTCTGAGGAATTCAGACCTAAAGGAGCAAGGGCCTCTGACAGTTGGGAGGATGCAGCCATGAGACCTTGCGACCGGTAAAACTAAAACAAGAACAGGTTTCCCGTAACATACATTGATTCCCCTCCCATTTTTAGTGTTTGTGTGTGTGTGTTTGTGTGTGTGTGTGAGTGTGAGTGTGTTTGTGCGGATCGTCTTTACGTGGCCTTGTGGTGGTATGAGTTCACACGCTCACAGGTCAGCCTGGGAGATTTCTGTAACAGTCTGCATAAAATGTCTAAAGATGATACAGAAAGATACTTTGAAAGTTATAAATGCAATTATTTTAAAGTCTGTTTAGAGTTTAAGGGTAGTTGCTACAAGCCTGTAAAGATTGGACAACACATCATTTTCCGAGTGCTCTCTTTCCAAGCAAGCTCCCTTACTTTCCACATAAATCTTTCCATATTTACGTCTTGATTTATAAAAAGTCCAAGGCCGACATTCCCTTTCTCCCATCATGTCATCCCACCCTTTCCTAAAAGCAGTTATTGTTAGCATGTGGCATCATCACAGCCAAACACCAAAAGGGATTGTCCACTGCAACAAAAAAAGGGCAAGTAAAACCTGACATCATGCCTTTCTTGTCACTTTTAATAGCTTTTTGGTGTCCAAATTCAGTTGAACCTCTGACACTCTACATCTTTAAGAGATTGGAGATTCTGTTAGGGAAGGCGATGTTACATAACATCCCCCCCATCCTTTGCACATGTTTTAGAGTGTGACTGCTAGGAGTTCAACACTCAAAAGGGGGACAGAGGACCCTCGGAATGATCAGAGCTGAGGGTAGGACGATGGAGAGCAGTAGTGTGCATAGTAGTGCGATGTCCTCACAGTACATTATTCCTCCCCTTTCTATCACTCTCCACCCTCTCCCCCCAGGCAGTCAGCCACCCCCAGTCCATGGACAATGGGACTGTTCAACCAAAATAGTACCTTGCTTTAGCCAGGGTTCCTGTCTGTGTCCTGGCCTTGCAATATTTCTTGCCCCTTATCAAAAGGGGATTCCAGTGGATTACATAATATACCATATGGTGACTGTAGAGGGGGGCACCACTATGCCAAAGTACAGCCTCACATAGCTGCTCTTATAGCCGTAGAGCTTGGTCCTGTTAATTCCCATTTGTATGATGATGCATCATATAGGCCATTTCTGAGTCTGAAAGAGACAGTGAAAAAGTGGCACAAATTGATTCACACATCCTTGCAATGTAGTTGGCTGATGGGCAGAGATGGGAAGTAACGAAGTACAAATACTTCGTTACTGTACTCAAGTAGATTTTTCTGATATTTTTACTTTACTTTACTATTTATTTTTGTGGCGACTTTTTACTTCTACTCCTTACATTTTAACCCAAATAACGGTACTTTCTACTCCTTACATTTTACAAAATTGGGTCGTTACTTTCGTTTTGTACAAGAGGTTGTTATGTCGGAAAATAGCTCGGACACGCGCCTCACAACGCGAGCGGGTGCGCGCGCCACACGGAGAAAAAAGTGTGAGAAATGAAAAGGAGACAAGCTGTCCAGAGGATAACCAGCTGAGATTGTGTGTGTGCGTCTTAGAGAACTGTAAGTCGTATAACTCATGTTGTCAGTTCACTTAAGCCTGTTATTGGTCTATAGTTCTTCACATTTAAAGTAAGTTTGCTAGTGGTTTTGGTGTGTTCTTCACATGTTAGCTAGTTTGCACGTTGGTTTTAATGAAGCATCAACAGTTTCACCAGCTTTATTCACACAAGTTTTTTTTTTTTTTTTTACCGAACTTCAGATACTGTAGTTCAGTTGACAAGTGGATGGCAACTTAGCTAGACAGAAGTCGTCTCCGTCTGTTTTAACAGACACACCTGGGGCCAAGTTGGACACCAGAATCAGCTTTAATCCAGTCCTAATCTAGTTATTAACTTCCACATCATTTCACTGGATTTATCCTTATTATTGTTTACGTCATCAATACCATATTCAGTCTAAATGGATGGGAATACATCTACTGTATTTGACACACGACTAAGACAACTCAACAGATTTAGCATTCTGCATTAATTCACAGCAAATCAGTGCGGCTTGATGGCACTAACGTTAGCACATAGTAGTATGGATGGTGTCAACGTTAGCACATAGTAGTATGGATGGTGTCAACGTTAGCACATAGTATTATGGATGGTTTTAACGTTAGCACATAGTATTATGGATGGTTTTAACGTTAGCACATAGTATTATGGATGGTTTTAACGTTAGCACATAGTATTATGGATGGTTTTAATGTTAGCACATAGTAGTATGGATGGTGTTAACGTTAGCACATAGTAGTATGGATGGTTTTAACGTTAGCACATAGTAGTATGGATGGAAACATGATTGAAAACGAAGAAAACAGCAAGACATTCCCATCATCCTCAACCTTATCTGAGAGATATGTTTGAGACAGAAGGCATCAAGAAGGACTCCTGGCCAATGTGCTGGGGAACTTCTTCATGTCTGTTTAAAAATTCATATTTTAATCCTTTATTTTATTTCCAGAAGCCATATTTGAGCACACACATACATGTAGATTCATTTACATGTTAGGGGGAAAGTTAAAAAAATAAAATAAAAATAAAAACTGGATCTGTGACTTCTCACAGAATCACAACTGAATTCATAACTTGCTAATAAGTCAGAATCTTATTAACCTGGAGTCCCAGTTTCTGTCATTATAATCATATATGTTATGTTTTAGGCCTGTGGCAGACATCCATTTAAAATGTAGCCTTTGCCATATAAAGACATGTCCTACATGTCCACTGAAGTTTCTCAGCGTGCTCTCTAGTAACATTTGATTGCTTCAGGTAGCTTTGCATAAAGAATTTGCAAGGCTACTTTTACTTTTATACTTTAAGTAAATTTCCAAGCCTGTACTTTGTTACTTTTACTTGAGTAAAGAAGTTTAATCAGTACTACCACTTTTACCGGAGTATTTTTTTAACACAAGTATCTGTACTTCTACTTAAGTACGGAAAGTGAGTACTTTTGCCATCTCTGCTGATGGGTGATGATTACTTTGGGGTCGTCTAGTGTTTGTATTAGGGCTGCACAATTAATCAAATTTTAATCACGATCACGAATTTGACTTCCCACGATCAAATTTGCGTGATCAATTTTTTTAATCATTCATGTAAAATCATAAAGTAATTTCATAGAACGCTCAGTTTTTTTTTGCAAAGCCAATCTACCGCTCCGTAAACCACTGACTTCCCTGAATCGCGCAGCTTAGTATCTAGATGTAGACAGGCGGTTATACGTCGGTCTCAAGGTTTACCAGTTTACTAGTAAATGCAACATTTTGTCCCGTCTGTGTTGTTTTTCAGACAACAGCAGTGACCAGTGCTAGTTGGTGCTAGTTAGTGTCAGTTAGCTCACAGGGCTCTGGGGCGCAAGTAATATTTTCCCTCTAGGACGCAACGGTGCACCTAATGTCCTTGCATCCGCTGCAATGTTGTTTATATGGATATGGTTTAATTTTGCATTACATGACATCTGTAAAACCGTGCTTGGATTGGAGCACACTTGGTGTTTGGATCTCTTCTCTTAATCTCTCTTCTCTTACTCTCCGCGCAGCCCCGCCACACAGCAACTGCCGGTCCACATTTCTGACATTTGTCCACAGTTTTAATTGTTATTAACACATGTGTATATTGTGAGCATGAGAGGCGAAACCTGTGTTTGTACCAGTGTTTCCGCTGATAACTCTGCTATTGCGGCCGCCACGACGAAAAACACAGAAGAAGATATTGAATGCAAATAACTTCAGTTATTCAGTTAGTTAGTAGAGTAATAGCGTGAGACGGAGCCTGCTGGACCTGCAGGAGATGTGACCCATGGCCAGAATATCATAGTTAATAAAAAATGTGTGTAACTCCACACGTCGTGTGTATAAAAGCAGTTATAAATAGCCTATGTGACAATAAAATTTGTTTTGGTTAAAATCAACAAAATCGTGATAATTAATTGTGATCACAATATTGATCAAATAAATTGTGATTATTATTTTGGCCATAATCGTGCAGCCCTAGTTTGTAGAGCAAACAAATGGATGCAAAAGGGATATGGTTGTTGGCGTTACTTTTCATATAGCAGAGCAGAGTTGGATAATACTGGATGTTGTGTGTCTACATGTGTGTATGTGTGTATGTGTGTGTGTGTGTGGGGGGGGGGGGGG
>NC_048414.1:17752906-17784888 GCF_013103735.1 Etheostoma cragini
GGTGGCAGTTGGGAGACAAGGTTTCAACAACATTCGAACAACACCATTACAGCTGTGAAATAAGGAGGCCCAGGACTGACAGATATATCACACATTGCAGTCAAGAGAGTGTGAAGAAGCAGGAAGAGGACTCAAGGACAGTGAAGACTAGAAGGTACAGCCACTCCTCTTTAGCTCACGGTCGGTTAGGTTACACATGTAACACATCATAGACTGATGGACTTCTGCAACTCTCGCAGCTGGCATGTAACCCTTTTGAGATTAGTCGACTCTGACCAAATTAGACCACAGTGCTTCACATCGCAGAAACAACAATGGACACACATGCTGTCAAAAACAGGCTGTGCTTGCCCACAGAAAAACACAAATGACAGCTTTAAATAGGCTTAGTGACTGAAAATTCCCCTAAAATCTTGGCCTGGGGAGGGTAAACAAAGTAAAAGGAAGTACTGTAAGAGTCATCAACATACACAACGTGAGAATCATTTGCATTGTCCTCTGAGTATCTGTTAAGTGCAAGGCGAAATAAAGTCAACCTATTCTGCCTTGCAATAAAACTGCTGTGCCATTTGGAAAATCGCTAAATAATTCTGATCAGCGTAATCTATTGGTGGTCCATTTACATTGGATACAGAATTAACAACAAGAAAATGACAAACAATAATTTGGAGATTTGTTTTGTGTTCATTGCATGTTCAAGAATTAAATATACCAATCAACAATGGACACAGGAAAGGTCTTCAGGGTAGAATACTTATTTGAAAAGTGGTTGAAATGGTATGGAATTACGATCATTAGTACAAGAAAACTTGACATCTTGTCATGTTTTGAAATCTTTTACATTATTTTCATTCAAACACACACACACACACACACACACACACACACACACACAAGAAAGTAAACAAAACAGTAGGTCGGGATTACAACAATTACAAAGTCGGGGCATGTTATCGTCTGAAGAAACAGTGTTTCGTGTTCCATCGCGTTTGAGTTCTTTGGCTTTCGGCCATGGATTTAATTGCAATCACAGCAATGGGGCACATTTTATTGGTTAGCTTGCCTATTTTGCCTCCTGTTCACAGCGTAACATTCTATGACTGCTTTATTTGTGAAGCATTTATGATGTCTGTCATGCTCACATAGTGGTTCTTTTATCGGTGCTGATCATTCACCGGTCGAATGAGAGCGCCAATGCCCGTCGCCAACAGATTGAGAACAGTTTTTTGAATGTTTGTCTAGACAATGCAACAGTCAGAAAAAAAAAAAAGTTAAGTTAGTTTTGCAGTAGACAATTTTGCAAACATGGTATAAAAAGAGACCACATGAAGGACTGAGGGTAATATGACACTGCTCTCGAGATTTCTGAGAAAAAGAAACCCATCTCTCTTTCTCTAAAGCTCTCTTTCTCTTTCTCTCTCTGAAGCGCTCTATGCTCTTGCAGCCTGAAGACAGACCCTGTCCTCCCTAAGGGTTCTGCTCAGTGCAAACTCAAGAAAGACTTTTTCTCTGCATTGTGTAGAAGACATGTTGAGAAAGGTTTTGGCTCTGACTGTCTGACAGCAGTGGGGGCTGTCTGTGTGAGGGCCTCATTCATGGCTGTGGAAATATGATGTGGTGAGTAGATGCATATGGGGCTGTACATCTCTCCCTCTTTCCTTCTGAAGTGCATTCAAACCACGTCGTCCTACTGAGAGCTTTATTATGCTGCCCAGGGGAAAAAATCATCTCTGTGGCTGCATCGTGGACCTCTCTGGTTTCTTTCTCTCTTTCTATTACACAGTGCAGTGACTTACTGGGAATGCACCTTGTCTATCCCTAGAGGATCACCAGAACTGAACAGCACGCGTCCTCTCATCGGCAAATATCCCCAACTCATCCTGCCGCCAACCCTTTGGTTTACTGTAGGAACTCTCTGGAGATCAATTCCACTCAGTCAAATGGCTTTAAAGTCACCGCAGACTGTCTTTATGTTGCATAACTATCAATAAAAAGATCTCATATACTATCAATATGTGCATAAGCACATGAAAATGTGCTGATCCTAAAGTGCACTGTATAATTTCAGGACAGCTACTGTGAGAGACAATACCCAAGTTTTTTTCCCCTCTCTAATGTATCAAAATATCGTCTTTAAAAGCACATTTAGGTGTTTGAATGCACAAAAGCCTGCAGGTAAAATTAAAAAGTGATGTGTGTACATGTACAATTAAACAGGCCATGGCTGACCAATGTGAACATGTGCTCATTACATGTGAGCTCCAGAATATTGACACAACGCAAACAGAAAACAAAGAGCGCAATCCACAAAACCAAAATGAGTCACACGGACAAAACACAAGAACTGATTATCAGTAAGTATACTTGCCTCTCCAATTCTAGACAAGTAACACATACCAGCAGCACTTGGGATAGAATGCTGCCCTAGACAATTAACAACAATTGGTGGCATTCCCTTAAGGATTTTCCCAGACAAAAGTGCTTGCCGTATCAATACTGTCCCTAGCTCCCTCCCTCGCCTGCAGTGCTGTGGTATCATATCTGGCCTCTTTGTGCACAAGGGGATTTCCAACCGCTGAAAAAGTGAGCCGGTTGGGAATGGGCATCCGACCTCTGGGCAGCGTTTCTTTAACCGTGTGGGAACAGAGCGCTACGTGTGGGCCAGGGTGACAAGTGACACACATACTTTTTCAGGAACACACACACACACACACACACACACACACACACACAATTATGTTATCACAGAAGTTCAGTGATAGCAAAGGTGGCCCGAAACAAAAAGACAAAAAATGAAGTAAATGAATGAAAATTAAGTCCTGGGTTTGAGTCTGTGTGCATGGCAAAATCTACGAATAAGGTATGGTTAGGGAAGTCTTACACATGAACTTCCAATCCATCATCTCATCCACAGTTCCTTTTTTACCTGACCATTAAAAATAAACTAGTGCAGAATCACCTGATGAACCTAATTCTTGAGTTGGTCCTAATAAATGCTGCATTCTTAGATGATTCAGTTGGAAATTAAATTCCCATAAACCTGCAAAAATATTCACACAAATTTGTGCATCACATTTTTCTCCTGTCCACAACAATGTAAATGCTATACGTGTTCACTCAATTGTTAATGGGGATGTAGACATAAGTTGAAGGAACTTTGCCTTTAGGAATTGCATTTTTTCTTTGCCAAGAAAAATTTTGGGGGCATTTCTGGCATTTTTACTATATACTGTAGTACAGATTGACAAGAAAGAGGGGAGCGGGAGAGAGAAATGATACGTGGCGAAGGGATGCGGGTTGCATTGGAACTGCTGCCAAGGTCAGCCCCTACATGGGGCACCAGCATTACAGTGTAAGTCCTGAACGAGTTCCTGGTAAGTATAAAATTGTGAACCATTTCTTATTCAGAACCAGTTCGCAAATCAAGTCCTGGCTAATTAGCTAATGTCTCATCAATATCAGACATTTTAAAGTTACAATAATAAGTCAGAGAAACGGTAGAAAGTACAGACTTTAGGGATGTTTGAGGGCGTCGAAATCCATATTGGGTATACAGTTCACAGGTATCACCTAAGTTTTCCAGCCTGTTCTCATAAACCATACATTTGTAAAGCTACAAAAAGATAAGCACTGTAGTTTCTATAATTTACATGATTTTTTGTGCTGTGTGCCACGAAACATTGACTGCTACTGTATCAGAACGCTGTGGGCCGCATAGGGCTATATATGTATACACACACACACACACACACACACACACACACACACACACACACACACACACACACACACACACACACACACACACACACACACACACACACACACACACACACACACACACACACACACACACACACACACACACACACACACAGTTGTGGGTAGGAAGGAGGACCCAAACGCAGAGTAGTGGGGAAACTTTATTGTCTGGCCAACCAGCAAACACAAGGCAAAAGGTGATGTACAAAAACACACCAACACAGGCACGGGGGAAGGCAAAGATCCAACGGGGAAAAAATGCACAAGGAAAAACTCACAGGGGGTTGCTGGAGCACAGACAGGAACACGAGGGCTGGGAGGGCTGGGAGGCCTGGGAGAGCTGGGAGAGCTGGGAGAGCTGGGAGAGCCGGCAGGACAACATGCGGGACGAGCTGACGGGACAAAATGATCTGACAAGGAACAAGGGAAACACAGACGTTAAATACACCGGGTAATTAGATAACAAGAGGCAGGTGACGAGAGGGCAGGGAAGCAGGTGGAAAACCTCAGGTAATCAAAGGAGCCGGCAGGCACATGAAGTAAAGCTAGCGGCGAGACAAGACATAAAACAGACTTCAAAATAAAGCAGGAAACAGAACATACAGACACTAAGGGGAACGCAGGACAGGACTAACAACACAAGACCGGGGAGAACTGACACAAGACAACACAGACACAAGGAAGGGGAAAAAAAAGGGAAAAATACCCAAAACAAAACCCCAAACCACAACACATTATATATATATATATACACAGTATATATATATATATATATAGATACATACACACATTTATATATTTATATGTACATACTAAAGTGATTTGCTTAGTTCACACTCAACTCCAGAAAAAAATGCAGCTAACTAATCAAACTAACTAATCAAAGCCATACTGAAAACATTATCTGTGTGTTTGCTTCTCAGACTGGTGCAAATTTTAAAAGCCCAAAAGCCACATGTGACAACTCTGTAGTGTGACAAATTCTTTACATTCTTTCTGATCAAGGGAATTAAAACTTCTTGAGAATTACTTAAAAATGCATTTGAAGCTGATACACACAGAGATGGAATTCTTGAGAGAATTAGGAGAAATTATGATAGGTTTAAAGATCAACAAAATTCATTCTTAAGATGCAAAATTGAATAATTCCTCTCTAACAATAGACAATGTTCATATAATCATGCATAAACACAGTGTTTAATAAAGCCATTTAAATATAATGTGAGAAGTCTAATCCAATAGCTGATAAACCGCATACAAATCATTACAGTTAGAGTGTTCTGACAAAGAACCTTACACAGAGTATGTGACCTTACATAGTGCAGCTCTTGTTAAAGCAAAAACCTAATCGTGTGTCTCAATTACTCAATGGCTAAAAAACATGTCTGGCCAATGGTCAGTAATGAGCGGACAGAAGGTTAATCAGATTGACTCTGCAAATGCAGAAAACCCCAGCTGCACAGAAACCATTCTTCTCTTAACAGACTTGTATTTGCAGAGACAGACAGACAGATGCGGCTTACAAAACAACTCGTGAAGAGGAATGCCAGCCATTTGGCATGTACAGTACAACAGATGAATGGCTTTTGTTGAGGGGTTTCACCGGGCCTAGTTGACAGAGGGCTAAAGTCAGTGCTCCCCAGCCCAGCAGACAGACGGGACAAAGACAGGCCAGTGTATTTCACTCACAGTTTTTCTCTAGGGGCCTTTTCACAGCTAATCCACCGGGCCTGAGAGAAGCAGCAGGACAGGTCAGTAATTCTGCTCCACCTCTGTGGAAGCCAGAGTCTTTGGCAGCATTATGGAGGCAGATAAAGGAGCTAGACGGTGCCTTCTGTGTCTCTGAAGTCACTCTTGTCGGGCTGATCCTGATCCCTGACATTGGACTATTGGAAGGAAGGCTGGCAGGTCATTGGCTTGGTTTGATGGCCAGGTAAGCTGTTGTAGAGCCGGCTGTTGCTATAGTCTGCCCTGGCTGGAAGCTCACACTATGGCTTGGCTGTCATGAGATCAACAACAGGCATCCCTACCTTCCAGAACCACCTCCCCTCCCAATTTGTTTCTGTCTTTCTCTCTGTCTGGCTCTCTTTCCCAGCTCTCCACCCCACTTCTGGACGCCTTAAATCATCAAGCCCCTTTTTATTTTTTTGATACTGGCCAATACTTCTGAATCAAAAGCCCTCTAAATATGTCCCATTCCACATGGTACCTATCTGTGTTGTGGCAGGACTTTCTCACAGAACTTAAACCCTATTTTTCTTTGAATGAGAGTACTCTATTGTTGTTTGAATTGTCCATCCAAACCCTAGCAACTTCCCCAATCGGTATGCCGCAGGAATTCCTGGCTCCACTGCCAACTCTAGCTACCTGGTAAATGGGATTAGGGCTGCTTTATCCTTTAGTCAAGAATGCGGAATGGCTGAACTTCTGACCAAGTCAGACAGGCTTGACATTCAAAGCATGTGTTCCAGGGTGATGCCTCCAACCTCTGTTGTCCTTCTCTCAACTTCAATTTCCATATCAATTTGATATCAATAGCGCTTAATAAACTATTCAAACTATAACCTACTGTATCTAATAAATAGTGATACAAGGTACAAATAAGTTGGTGATGTTAACACAAAAGCTTCCATGGAACTTGGTACGTGGAAGGTCAAACATTTGGGAAATAAGTTAACATCGTCGCAAATACTTGAATAACACCCACATCCTTTATATAATTATAATGTCAGCGTTCATGTTTGAACACCATCCATCCCCATCAAAGAGCAGGTAAAACAATGTGCCCACCCATTTGTCCCACTACTCCTCCTCGGACTCCAGGCTATCATGTTAAAATAGCTTACGTCGATAGCATTCCTAAATCATGACACTGTCTCAAGGTGACTACCAAACCCAGTAACCCCAGCAGAAAGTCTCACTCAAGCCCAATCGTGCATACCCTCCCTGTGCAAACCTATCAATCCGGAAATAGCTACAAGTTGCACATGGCCCCATCAAAACACAAGGTAAAAGAGACAGGGTGAAACACATAAGGGATCAAGACTATTAGCAGCTACTGGCATTATTATCCTATCCAAAACATATCATCAACAACTTTAACAGCAAAAAAAAGACATATAACAGAATAACTAAAATGTATGCATTTTTAGGATTGTCTTCCAAAGTGGCAACATAAGCCAGTCTTGTGAACTGGCAAAGGTGTGAGGTACATGCCGGAGCAGGACTGTGCTACAGCGTGGCTTTGAAATACTTTGCAACTTGTTATTGCACTGATCTAAATGTAAAATCTAACTAAATTATTTTATATTACAATTAACTAATGATAAAAAACCTTACTTTTAACATGACTAATAATTAGTAAACATTATAAATCATAATTTCAATAACAGTAAAATTACTATAAAATAAAGTGGAAATAACTATCAATATAACATGTATTAATGATAATTATTATTATGCGTTACCTAGATCTTTATTCACAGCTTACGGCGCAGTCCCACATACATTTTCAGAAAAGAAATGTGGAAATAAAACAGTGCAAATGTGGGATCACAACCAGCATTCCAGAATAACTTATTTTTATATTACTTTTTGTTTACTGACTTAAGCCAATGGCTCATCCCCATACGGTGCAACATAGAGCACAAAATTAGTTATTTAACACTGCAGCGGTCTCACTGTACAAAGTCCTATCTTCAACCAACTACAATAGTATTCACGCCAACACTCTATATAAGAGATTATGAATTGCCTCTTACTGAATTTGTATGAACGATTGACTTGACTGTATCCATTATTATATTTTCTCAATGTTGGTATGTATTCAGACCTCCATCCACAAATGTTTTCTGATTATCTGTAGTTCTGCACATACACCTGTGGAACATAATAATACAACAAATGGCTATTTCCTGTTCTTATTTAATTCCCATACATTGTAAAGATGTAAGGTAATCTGAGGTAAGAGAGGTTTAGCCCGTGTTCAAAGAGTAAACGTAAAAAAAATTCTAAGAAACCATCACCAGGCCACAGCCCTACCTATGATCAAACACAAAAAACAAATCTTGCATTTATCTCAAAACCAAATGGGGCTTTTCCATTTTTAGTTACTGCCTGTCCTAGTGATACCACATAAGACAAATGAACGGTATGAAAAAGAGAGAAGAATCTTACAAAACAAGGTGTGTCTTGGTTTTGGCAAGGTAAACGTGGCTTTCTCTAGAGTAGAAAAACAGGAACTTCTCCTGTAAATATGTTTATTCTAAAGATTAAAAAGGAGACAGTGTGCTGAAAGGTTTATACAGTGAGAAAAATAAGCTATTTGAACACCCTGCAATTTTGCACTTAGAAATCATGGAGGGGTCTGAAATTATCATTGTAGGTGCATGTCCACTGTGAGAGACATAATCTAAAAAAAAAATCCAGAAATCACAATGTATGATTTTTCAACTATTCAATTGTATGATACAGCTGCAAATAAGTATTTGAACACCTGTCTATCAGCTACAATTCTGACCCTCAAAGACCTGTTAGTCTGCCTTCAAAATGTCCACATCCACTCCATTTATTATCCTAAATTAGATGCACCTGTTTGAGGTCGTTAGCTGCATAAAGACACCTGTCCACCACATACAATCAATAAGAATCCAACTACTAACATGGCCAAGACCAAAGAGCTGTCCAAAGACACTAGATATAAAATTGTACACCTCCACAAGGCTGGAAAGGGATACGGGGAACAGTTGAAAATCTGAACGTGTTAGCTAACAGGGATTTCATAGATATACAAGTAAAAGAAAGAGTTTAACAGAATGATCCTTCACACCCAGATCAAGTGGAACAGGCAATGCTCTGCTCTCAGTTTAAGTTTATGCTCAGTGGAAACAGACTGCCAAGACTGAGGGCGAACAGCCAAGATTATTACGAGCGTGAGAATCTTTATTGATCACTTTATTCGTCTTAAATGCTCAAATAATCTGTTTGCTCACAATTCTGTCCAACCGTACGCACAAATCTAAATCATGTTTATCATGAGTATACTTCCAAAGCAGTGCTGTTGTCCTTCATGGGAAATGGGAGGCATAGTGAGGGGGATGCTGGGATTGGCCTTGCCCTCCTCTCAGTTTGGAGAGCAGCTGACTTATTTCATAGGGACAAGTGTATGAAGGACAACACTCAGGCATACCGCTGAGAGGATCTCCGCCAATCTACTGCAGCATGCAAGCTGAAATGGACACACATCACAGAAACAAAAACTAGGCCTACATCTAGGCACAAATACGTTCGCGTACAACATCTACAATAAAAGGGCAACTATTACATAGCATTTTCAGGATTATACTTGCATTTTAAGTTTGTACTATAACATCATTACATGCTTTAAAGTAAAAACAATTCTTTTTCTGTAGGAGAGCATACGTCGGTGTCTTCTGTGTCTGTGTTTGTGGATGTGTAGATGCAGGATTGGAGGAGGGGGTGAAGAAACCGTGGGGGTTGTTAGGCAATGCGATCAAGATGATCCAAGATGGTGGATTGTGGAGTTAGTTGCAAGTGTTCGACTAACCACACAAAATTTCAAATTTGGAAATGGCGGTTGGGTAACCACGTGTTTGAAGGGTATTTGTTCTTTCCGTATAAAGGCCCAAGATAGCTACTCCCAACGTTGCAAATAGCGGAGAATTTTCTTCATTGTTCATGCAAATAGAGAACACCCCAAGGAGTATTATTTTGATGCCGAAATACCGGTTGAAACTCTTTACGTCTCACGTTACTCGGATCACGGGTGAGACCATCTGGTTAAACAGCTCAGGTGTGTAAAATGTGTGCGAGTGTGTGTGTTTAAGAAGAAGAGAGATAGAAATGGAGGAAAAAATACTTGAAATAAAGAAAACACTTGAGTTGAAAACAATCAGGCTCTTTGTTGACTCAAGATTCTAACTTAATTCGAAGTTACAGCAGAATCTGAGGTTATGTTCAACGAAAGAAAGATTATTCGCGTCTCCTATCTCCAAGCAGACAGCTGACTCCGCTGACCAATAATTCTACACTCCCCACCCAGGGCCTATTATATAGCGTCTTTATATCACCGCCCTAGTTGAGTGACGAAGGGCAGAACTATAGGATAGCTTGTACAGTAATTAAACTTCTCCACGGCGGGAACTCAGCAACACAGTTCAACACAACTTCAACAATATCGAGATCAGGGATACATTCACAGCCAAACAGATTAATAAGCACGACGTGTTGCAGAAGCACACCATTAATCGCGATCACATTAATTCTATGACACAATTTTCAGTATCAGGAGACATACAGTGTGAAAGCATTTGCAAAATCCACTGTTTTGGTCTTGGTTGAGCTTGTTTGTAAAAGATGTTCAAGCATTTTAAATGTTGTGTTACCCGAATGCATTTTGTGTCAAAGCAGCAAGAATTGTGAAGAGTGTAGAGGCTACACAGACATATATGCTAACTGTGTTAAGAGTTTAGGAAAGTTGTTAAAAGAAAAACTGTAAGAAAACAGTCTTTAAAAGTGTCTCATGATAAATCGTTTCTAAAGGTTTATTATTTAACTTTTGTTTTTGTTAAAGAAGGGAAAAAATTGCAATACTCAATAACATCAAATCACAATACTTCTAGAAACGCAATAAATTAAAATTGCGATAAAAATTAAATCAGCACCCATGTATCCTTAATGAATCAAATCGGGACAAAAGCATATCTTCCCAACCCTAATGAATATAAATATAAATCACCTCTCAATTAGTTAGGCTTAGTCTGTGAAATCACACTGGCTTTTTCAATATTTGAAAACCCTGGCTCAGCCGGAGCAGGCTGGACTGAGGCTCTGGGCCGACACCTGATGCCCTCCTCCTGGCACCAAGGACCACTGAAAGATTCCTCAGGCCTGTGAAAGCAGCCGGCTGTGCACAGGGTTCAAAGATTCAACGAATTCCAGGGCAGTTCTCAGGGGACAGTGACTTTGTGAACGGCTACACAGAACCAAAAACCCTCCAAATATGTAAGAATGGTAATTATAGACTGACTAAACTTTTCAAGGACCAAATATGTTCTATCCATGAATATCCTTGGATTAAATGCTGTATGGATATAATGATTTATAGTCATGTATTATACTTTGCAATATTATTTTGATAAGCAATATGATCAATATTACACTAGCGATAAATATTATAATGCAACAACTGGGTGGAACTGCAAGTGGATAGGACTCCACTTGCAACATTGCATGAAGTGATGAATTATGGCCATATGCAGACTAGATAATAAGGAAAAAACAATATGGATCTGGGACTAGAAAAACTTCCTATTGGGGTGGGAAGATGGGTGGAAATGGTGAGTTTTTGCGTTTTTTTTAGTTTGTGTGTGTGTGTGTGTGTGTGTGTGTGTGTGTGTGTGTGGGGGGGGTTGCGCTGTCCAGATGGACGGAGGGCCAATATGGATGAAGTGGGGTCATAACAGAAACCAGAGCATCAAAGCAGAAAGGGCCGATTCCAGAAACTTGGCACTTTCAAGTAGCACTTATCCAGGGGTATCGTATAAACTTAACCGTGCTGTCAGAATGGCCGCCTGGAAAGAAATGAGTTGAGGGTCAAGACCCTGACAGCACAAGTCAAACGTTGCTGGCCATAGCACACAGAGAGTCACAAGGTAAGCTGCACAGCCCCAGCCTTGGCGTGCCAGATGGCTCTAAAATCTGAGTCGTCGGCTGATGGAAATTTGTGACGACCCACGTCCTGTCTCAGCCCCCTCCACAAGAGGAGCAGACTGATACATAAGTAACAAGGCAACTGTCACGGAAAGACCACACACCACTTTGGACCAATTTTCTTCCATTTATCTTCCCACTTAATCCAAAAACTGTCAGAATAAAAAAAAATTTAAATTAAAAAGAGTTAGAAGAAAACAAATTAGGTGACAAAAATGTGTTGCCATATGCTTAATTTTTACAAAGCAACATTCGTTCAGTAGCATGTTCATTATTGTAAAACATTAAAATAGTTGTAATATTTGCTAAACAATGACAAATGGTCTCCAGCCAGCTACATATACAACTGACTGTGAACACTCTTATGTCATAACCACACTGACAAAAAAGTAGGCCATACTGATGCATGACTTTGCTCCAATATCACCATGGTAACAAAAGTAACAAATAATTGATGTAGCACATATCTGTTCCACACATTCTCTCTCCCCTGCATATTAAGCAATCCTCGCTTCCAATATTTTTTTACCAATAGCCTCACCTGAACTGTAACACAGTAACTGTCAGCAGATAATAAGTGTCTGATGAATGTGCTATGTCTGCCATGTTGGTTACTAGAATTAGGCTGACCTTATTGTAAAGTACAAGATACGTTCTTGACTTTAAGAAGCAACCCATGCATTGCACAAGTCTTTTATGACTTCCCCCTCAGCCCTATTTACAGTTGAGAGTGAAAGACTGTTTTTGGTAAGGCCCCTTGACTGACAAGATAGGACCGAGGAGTCTCACAGATTTTCTCTCATTCAAAGACCCACTGGACATCAAAAAGGTTCAGTCAGTGACATTGCTTGGCGGACAAACAACTCAAAGTCACAGCAAGTAGATAGTTGCCTCTCTTGGTTGCATTATTCATTACACTAGCATTTTTTCCAAGCCTTACGCTCTCAACAAGTCATAAACCCCATTATGAATGACAATATGCCAGTTAGGGCCTTTCACACCTGAAAGTATGAACGAAGGTCTGGACCATGGTTCTTGTTGTTACGTTGTATACATTTGATCCAGTTAGTTTTTGGTTAACACAGCAGTTAAGCAAGCACATTGAAGAACTAAACATCGCATAACTACGTACTGTTGTCATCACATTGTGAGTCACGTCTCCTGATACTTGACAATGATTGGTTTTTTTTGTGACCAAGTTTTTATTTTAAGATTACAAACAATTACAAACAATATGCTGAGATATGAGAAAAAAAAAAAAAAACACGCATAGACGGGAAGGAGGAAAACAAAACAAAAACACAACAGCAAAAGCAACATCCGCAGCTCCCAAACAACATTTACTTAAACAGACATTCACAAACACACACACAAGCAGACACACACTCACACACACACACACAGACAGAAACAAGACAAGGGACCAAACACATGCGCAAACAGAAGCAAGAAGGCAGCAGCACCAGTCTACAGCATGGCTTTCAACGAGTCCGCAATGCAGTACCAAGTGTCCAAAGTTTTTTCTGGCGCTCCATTTACACGATCTGTAGACAGTTCCAAATATCTAACATCAAAGAAGAAAACACTGACAGAAACGGGTACAGTAACACTAATCTGGGGAGATATTTTGGATGCAATTATGTTCCAGAATTGACCAACAGGCGAGCACTCCTAGAACATGTGAAGATAAGTGCCCAGACCTTCAGTGGGCAGAAAGTGCATAGAGGGCAGTTAATTACTTTAATGTGATACATTTTCACAGGGGTGAGATATGTCCTTTGAATGAAATTGTAGTAAATCTGCTGATGGTCTGGATTGCGTGACATATATCATGACAGTCAAGATTGTTGCTCGGGTCTGGAAAATCACATTCCCTTCCATAATTGGAAGGGCAGCGTGGCCAGATATTACCAAAAACTGATAGTCTGAAACTGAAGTCTGGATACCATACCACAGGTTTTTGGCTGCTTAGTGAATGAGGAACAAGATAGACTGAATTAGTTTTGTAGGTCGGAAAAAGGTAACCAAGCCAGTGTCGTTATGGATGTCTTTTAGCTAATGAACCCCACTCTGTTCCCATTGTGTGGTCGTTATTGGCCTCCCACCAATCAAGAGTGCTGCATTGTTGACTAAAAGGGAAAATGTGCGCCAGTGACATGTTATATGGCAATATGTTTCAGCCAATCTCCAAGTTTTGATGAGATGAGTGATACTGGGGCCAAAGCGTAGCTGGCACTGTTGATTAGAGATATTGGCAAAAAGAATGTCATGGAGTGACTAAGGCTCAGAGATACGTAGAAGTATTAAAATGCCATTTAACCGCACTACAGTTGGCCAACTGTGGTGGTGCAAAGAACTCCTTTATGGTCAGATAATGCCATTGGGAGAAACACCGCTTTATAAATTGAATGAAATAATAGAGGGAATGCAAAAAGAAAATCTAACCTGGAAAAATATGTATTTCTACCAGAGAAAAGGGAGTAATCCTTACAGGTGGGATTAATTGCATGACAAATATATATAAACCCCAAGCTTCTGGCCCATGATTTCAGAGCGTTTGTAGCGTGAGCCTCATCCCCAGTGGCCTTTGTGTTTGACCGATCAATATTTGGGTCTAACACAGCATTAAAATCTGCACCAACTATAAATGAACAGTCCGTTAACTCCAGCATTTGATAAGTTAGCGTATTACAGAAATTGTCATCAAAAACATTTGGCAAAATCCTAACAACAGTGAATAGAAAAGTTAAGTCCCTCAATACACAAAACATATAAAACACATAACACAAACATACGAGAAAGTTAGAGGAGGGGGGGAGTCTAACACTCAAAATAGGTTTGTGATCAAGATTGGATATAGGGCAGCAAAAATGGAACACTAGCCCATATTTACCCGATTGCAACCGCAATTGGTTCCATACCAAATTAACATAAAAATAAACACATATCTCGTCAAAAGAAACAAAAACAAAAAGCACAAAACAGCACCTTGGAAGGGAAACTCTAGTCAAGCAGTGGCCCAGCTAACCTACTGTAAGTAGAGTAGGCCATATTAAGCTAGCCCGACATAGCATTCAGAAACATAGTCTCTGTAATCATAAAAGACAACAGTGCGAAAAAAATTGGGTGCTGTTCTTCTTTGCCATTCTTCTTGAAGTAACTCCATCACGCACAAAGTGGTGAAATATTTAAGTTAGAACAATATAAAACAACTAATTATTTCGAAGTCAGGCCAGGAGCTCTACCTTAAGCCGCCATCTCTTTCCAACCGATTACATAACTCCCACATTGTCTTTTGTTGACAGGCTGCCCCATCCCCTCGTATCCTCCCACTGGTGTGTTAAGTATTTTGAGTTTTTTTCCAACAGACTCTTGCTCTCACCACTCTACAACTGCGTTTTTCTTGTTTTGTTGCAGTGTTGCGAAGGAAGATCCTGGAACTTGGGTTTTGAGGAGCTGCAGCATTGAGTCAGAGACAAATCAACCCCTTCTCTCTCCCAACTTGTAAAGTACTGACTCTTGGTCAGTGGCTGTCAGTGTCAGATACCGATGCAAAAACCTCTAGCGTCAGTACATGATGCAACAAGCATAGCAGCAGCACAACCGCAGAGCTGTAAGACGTAGTATTAAGAGCGACAACGGTAGTGAGTAGTATGAAAGACTGAAAATCTGCATAGGGAGGTTGGTTGGGGTGGTGGATGGGACAAACAACACAGGACTTTCACCCAGGAGACCGGAGTTTGTGTCCCGTTCTTGTCCTGCGTGTAGAACAACCAAATGTACTATGTAATCTTCCACTGAAATGTACTTTTTGTAACCCCACCCACAATCTTTTCCTAAACCTTACTGTTCCTTTTTTTGTGCAGCATTCAGCAGCATCAACAAGTGACACCAAGAGTCCTGACCAAGTCCATCTAAAACTAAAGGAGATTTTTGAGTCAATAACAAAAGCCAAAGGCACCTGACCAAGCGTCGCTTTTGATGCAATTGGATTGAGAATGTGTTAGACAAACTGCACATTTACTACAATTTAACAAGTAAACTGCTGATTTATTCTCTGCTCTGATAACTGCCAGCTGGCTGCTCTGAGTGCATTCATCATCACTGTCCATCAAGTACACGCTAAGCACTGAGCTAATACTTAAAGGCAGGCAATAGCCTGCCAGAATAGCCTGTGTTTGGTCCAAAACTCCAAACTCCAAACCATCCCAAAAAATGTTTTCACACTAGAAACAAACCGGACCATGGTTCAGTTTGATCCGGACCGAGACCACCTCTGATGGTGCAACTAAATTTAGATGGTTTGGGATCACAATTTCAGATGTCCGGACCAAGCACCCTTGGATTCTTTTATTATTTGTGATTAACATAGTCCTCCTCTACAAATACAGCAAAGATGCTCTCAAAGGAAGAGAAGCCCCTTCCCCCTATCTAATCTCTGGCTTATCCCTCAGGTCTGCGCTCTACACAACCTTCAGTCACCAGCTCAACCTGAGTCCTCCTGCTCAAAGCCATTACACCACGCACAATGGCTCGACAAGGTGTCTTATTTCTGAGTCACATTCTTGGATGAATGCTACACTGAAATCAAATCATGTGGAAATGAACACACAATAGGGGGTCTCTGTTCATGTTGATTGGTAGATGTGAGAATTAAAATTTTTTTTAACTGTGCAAAAGCAGACAGGACGATTCAACAAACCGTGCATAATAAAGTACCAGTTAAAAGTTTGGACACACTTTCTCATTCACGGGAATGGGAAAGTGTGTCCAAACTTTTGACTGGCACGGTACACTTTCACAGTGGTGGAAGATTACATAGTACATTTTATAAAGTACTGCATTGTTATGATTTTTAACAATTCTGATTCCAATTCTTCCTTTTGAATCCTGTTCTTTGAGGGGCATTCCCTGACCAGCTTTTTCAGTGTAAAATAAATCCAAACTTTAGAGCGGTGTTTTTTCACATGAGGGTACGTGTAACCCTAGAGGTACTTTGGAGTACTGCAGGGTGAGATTTCTTTCACCCTGCAGTATTAACTGCATGTTAATTTCAAAGAATCAGTCATAGCAGACTATGATAATACATTAATTTTGTCATGGATTTTAAACATTTGAAGTAGCATTTAAGAGTTTTTCCGTTACAAAGTTGTTGTTTAGTAAATCAGACAGTAGTGGTGCAGTGCTGTAATGTGTCTCTTTGTAAAGCCTTGTTTTTCTACCTAGAAATGCCTTGCGCTGGTCAGTGGGTACTTGGCTGAGAGAGTATTTCACACGGGGTACATTGAGAAAAGTTTGAGAACCACTATTTTAGAGAGCCTCATTTTGTTCTCAATGGCTGCAACACAACAAGCGCCTGGAGGCATGATGGCTGCTACGAGAACCAAAAGTTGCATGTGTTAAATTTGGAACTGATAATCAGATTCAAAACCAAATTTTCCAAACAATCCCAATAAAAAACTATTCCATTGGAATCATAATTTTTGAAACAATTCTAAGTGTGAACCAGTTCTCAGTGCTCAAGCCTACTTGAAGTTTACTTGAGTATTTCTTCCATTTTATTCTACTTTACTTCTCCATTACATTTTGGAGGCCAATATTGTACTTTTGACTTCACTACATTTATTTCTTAAAATTAATTTCTAGTGGCTTTGCAGATACCGATTATTAATAAAAAATATACATCAACTACATTTTTATTTTAGCCTCCGATATACAAGTACCGGTAATTACAATTAGCCTCACCTTTACCAGCTACAACAATAAAGGGATAACACATTAATGCATCACTAATTATAATTCAGAAACTAAATATAGTTTATTTTGAAATGAGTCATTGTGCATATGAGTACATTTACTTTCAGTACTTTGAGCATGTTCTGATGCTAGTACTTTTGTACCTTTTACGTGAGTATGATTTTAAATGCTGGACTTTTACTTCCTGCTCTTTTTACTTCAGTAAAAGACCTGAGAATTGGTTCCTACACTGCAGACACATATTAATTACATCTGTCTCATTCCAAGCACCATGGGATTGTTTAGATATCTATTTTTAGGTTGTGTTCTTGTTTAGTCAGCAACAATTGGTACCATAATCAGGGAAGGGACGTCCTACATGTACATGCACTGTATATTGTGTCAAACTTGAAAACACTATTTCCAAATCATTTCCTCTGTTCAGCTTGTTTTGTGTGCGTGTTTTTTCGATATGTAGCAATATATCATTGAAACTGTCTCTTATGAAATAATGTCACAGATAGCTTCCCCACACAGACTCCAACTGTCAAGTTAGCGCTTTTGGATATTATCACCAATACATGCTTCACTTGGAGATGATTTGTAAACTTGGTTTTGGGTGTCTCTTTCTCTCGCATAAGGTGAGTTGGTTTTTATTTATTGTCACACAAAACACATGCTGTGTGATTTTCTGAACTCTTCTCAGTACTTGGCCCTCGCCCCTAAAAACGGACGTTTTCACTCAAAGAGAACACGTGAGCTGCTGTAAGTAGCGTTAAAGAATAAAAAGTACAATTAAGGATCTGATTAAAATATTTAATCATAGTTAACTTGTGATTAACTACAATTAATCATACATTTTTATCTATTCTAAATATCCCTTGTTTTCTTTTTGTGCCATTATTTTTTCTCATTTTACTGCTCTTATCAACATGATAAAATATACTTTTAAAAAAGAGGCCTGAACTGAAATATATATATATATATATATATATATATATATATATATATATATATATATATATATATATATATATATAGGGCTGGGCAAGTTAACGCGTTAACTTATTAATTAATTAACGCCGACAATTTCTTTATTATTGTAAAAGTTTGTTGCTCGCAGGCTTTGTAAATACTGCAAAGTTGAATTTTCTTACCACCGGAGTACTTCCAGTCTGAAATATCACCTTGACAGTTGATACCAGCAAATCATTCAACAAGACACACAGTGGCGTGAGGCTTAGGCAGACTACGTTAGATGCAACGTGGGGGGGGTAGAGATAAACAAAGGCAAGAGACGCTAACAGATGCCATAGCGACGTAGATAGCTACAAATTGCAGGCCCACTAGGGTTGTGGAGGACATCGGTCTGAGAATCGCAACAACGACGGCAGGTATGAGATTCCCTCAAGACACCATCACAAGAAAAATACACAAGTTGTTTGAAAAGGAGAGGACTGCAAAAGCGAACACACTACAACATGTACGCGCGGGACACTTTATTGAAGTTGCACAGCAGTGGAATGTGTCAACTAAAGTCACCACAGTTAGCACAGATCTGATCGCTGCTGCAAGCCTTCTGCCTTCTGATCATGTCTCCTGCTTTGTGCACGGTCTCCAGCGATCGGTCACAGTGTCTATGCTTTACAGCGCGTTGGACAGTGTCCTTCAGTGTCTCTGCTTAACAGCGCCTTTGACAGTGTCCTTGCGAAGTGCAGAAAGGTTGTGAGGCTCCAAACCCAGTCCAGCAGAGTGCTGCAGAGTTAGAGCAACAACAGAAGAACGTGGACATAAGAAGGAGTCGCTTATGCAACACGTTCCAACCAGATGGAATTCCACTCTGGACATGATAAATACATTGTTTAGGTTGAGATGTACACTAAATAATTTATTTACCTGCTACTTCATAAACAAAATGCTGGTAAGTTTCTGCTTTGTTTTGGTAAGATTAAAATGTTTAATCGCAGCCCAGCTCTAATATATATATAAATAAATAAAACTAAAATAATTAAAAATGTGATAAAAAAAAAAAAAGGAGCACAAAACGACAACCACTGGATGGGAAAAGGGTATTTTACAAGAACTTTGAATGCACCACAAGGCTGGCGAGGCGAGGCTGAGTCTGTGTTTTTCAGAAAATGGCAGCTAAAGACTGTTGTTGGAATCTTCTCCAGTGAAATACAGTCACACTTTACACCGTTTAGCTGTCAGCAGCATTTTGACTGTGTTTACTCCAGCTGCTAGCTATCAGTAGGCTAACCTGCTGTAACTTTTACATGCTGCTAAGTGTAGTGTTGACTAGCGTCCGGTGCGGCGATGTTTCAGTTTCCTCTAACATCTGTTTTCAGGGCATCAGAGAGAAGCAAAGGCATTAAAGTGGCACCTAAATAAGCCACTGAAATCTGCATTGCTATTAGGTCCGGTAGATAACGGTCGTTAAGGCACTGGTGCTGTATTAGCACCCCCCTCCAGATCTACACAATTCACATGGATGACATTTTCCCATTCAAAACAGTGATTTTCGCCAAAAAGTGAATATTTGCAGGTATGTTATTCTTTGGCTGGCTCGCAAGCCCAAACAAGTTTGTGCGGCGTGCCTGTTGTTTGGTTTCCATTCTAGCTAGATCTGGTATGGTGTTGTAGTTTTTCTAACACTACTAGTTGTTGCAACAGCATGTGAAAAAACTACAAAGTTTGCTAGGCTAAAAAGAATATTAATCTTGTGATAAAAAACAACAACATTGACGCCTTTTAAATGAATTTGACTGACAGCACTAATTAAAAATTTAAGAATTTAAAAGCTAACATTTATTTTTTAATCGTTTTCTTTTTTTAATAAATATACTTTGTCAAATCATAGAAAATCAAAAATTCTATTGTACATTATAATACATAAAGATAGAAGATTCATCTTGAAAATCGTTCAGCTTGTAGCTCTTTCAGGTGCCAAGTGATGGTTGGGGCTCAGGATTTAAACTAGCAACCTTACACCTCTCTAAACCTAAACTGATGACCACATGACAACCGTTATATGAGGAGTGGCAACAACCGTTGTGTATGGTTATGAGTTGGGTTTAGCAATACAAAACCTAAACAGGAAATAGAAAACACAAACCTAAAACACAAGTTTCCTTACATTCCTAGAAATCCTGCAAAAACTGAATACCAAGAACAGGACGTGCATGCAGTCTGCGTCACTGCGTTTCCATTCTGCTGTTTGGTAACTTGACAACGGTTGCTTTGTTGCCTCTCCACACACACACACACACACACACACACACACACACACACACACACACACACACACACACACACGCACACACGCACACACGCACACACGCACAACATCCTCAAACCTTCATATAATTTGTACTGTGACGACCATGAGGGTAGAGGAATACTGGTAAATTATTTCATTATTCTGCATAACTGCAAGATATTACATTAATGCATGGTTTAAAAACCGTCACGAGTATTCCACTGCAGACAAACCAAGAAAAGCATGACGCAATGAATGATTGCATCAATTAGGGTACTGTGATGTTGAGAATTGTTACAACTGAGGTTTGCGTGTAAATAGCACTGTGATCTACATTTTATTACTTTGATACACAAAATGAATTTAGCAAATGACCATGTGGTGTTCTCGTGAAATGTGTGGTTTAAAGCAGTGGTGAAAGAAGTATTCAGATCCTTTACTGAACTAAAAATACTAACACAACACTGTAAAAAATACTCTGTTATGAGTAAAATGTACTTAAAATATATAAAGTAAAAGTACTCCATGCAGAAAAATCCTGTCAAGAATCAAGACATTCAATCAACTAAGTGTTTAATCACCTACTCATTTCAGCGAGACTCGTAGGGTGTTATAGTGTTGGGTGGTTTAATTTATAATAAAACATCATATTCTATCAACTAAACTGTGTTTTTTGTGCATACATCCTAACTTGTAGAATAACTGGTAATTAAAAGCGCTAAGATTAATGTAATGGAGTACACAGTCCAGTATGGCTCTCTAGAAAGTGGTGTGAAAAGTAAAGACTCAAGTAAAATACTTCAAATTTGTGCTTGAGTACATTACTTGAGTTAATGTACTCAGTTACATACCACCACTAGGTTTAAGTCAGGGAAACTCCCCGTACGTTTTTTTCACATCTGCCTACCAACAGCTATACAGGCAAACACGTAAACATGGATATTAGGTTTTACATAAAACCACACATACAATGGGTCCACCAAGCACACACTGACTCATCCTCCCTTATCCTTCGATCTGTTGAACATTTCACACACACTACAGGAGAACTGGGAACTAGGCTAGGTGTGACTGGATCAAAGTAAATTGTTGGTTTGCCTGGCAGAGTGGAGACTATCTTTCAAGGGAGACTGGTTCAACGGTTAGGCCCCAGATGGTTGCACACCTGTGGGCCTCAAAAACAAAAAAACACAGCCCCTAAAAATCCTCCAGAGCTCCAGGACTCATATTCATAAAGCTTCTAAGGGCTGGAATATGATCCATCCACGGTATGACCACAGACCAAGATACACACCGAAGACAACATGGGACCTGTCTAGTCTAGTCTAGAAAAGAATACACTTTAAATGCAGGACAAAAAGCTATTAAAAATGGGATGACTCTGATTGGAGACTGAAAACAAACCTTGAATTCCCTAGTCTGTCCCTCAGAACAGCACAAACACAACTCCCAACTGCTCACACTTAGCTTTTGTTGTGAAAATCTATTCATACATATGCCAAACGTAAACACTCTGTTCTGTGCATTGTTTTCACTATATCAGTCTGATGCTATGTTCTTCCATTGTGTCATAATCACCACCAGCGATAACGCACTCAAAAAATGACTCAGAAGCAGCACAGGTGGTTGAGCTGATGTGCCATATGGTCGAAGTTAAGATGTATGTGTTGTGTTTGGCTTCAGCCCATCATGGTGAATGTTTAAAAGAAAATCAATTAGTAGTTTGGCCGGTTTAATTGTGCCAGTGATTATGAGCTCACTCTTGGTGCTTTTCCACCTGCTGCAGTGTGTGGAAATAAATTGGTCTCATTGGAGTGTGTGCATCACTAATAGGTTGCCCGTGTTTTGCTCCACATGGTGAAACAGTTTAGACAGTGATGGGCACAGCATCACAGTAGGGCTGAGTGATTTGGGGAGAAATCGGGAGCTACTGTTCAATATTCGCTGTGTAACATGTAATTCACTTTAAAGAAGCATGGAACAATGAACAGTGAAACACATGTCATCCATCACAAAGGATAAAGTTATAAAAATAAAATACAATTCCAATAAAAAAAGTAATTTCCTGTAAACTGAAATGTAGCACTTTCTACCATTATGTTAAACAAAGTTATACAAAATAAATGAAAGATTCACTGAGAATTTGAGATTTCTGTAAACAATCTGTGATATGTAACAACATTACAGCATTTATCTTATGAAAAAGAAGTGAATATAATAATAAAAGAGGAATACAATTTTATGTACACCTATTATTCACCGGAATATTGCACAGTCGATTAACCAGTCTTCACGATTTAACTTTTTTTTTCAAATCGCAAAATTTTCGATGTGAAAACGAACAATCGTACAGCCCTATCAAACAATATCTAACAAATTTCTATAAACTCGCTTTCTGTTTTGATCCAAAGACATCTTTCCCTGTTGAAATTGGCAGCTCGAGTGACGGTGGAACTGTTCAGCAAAGACGAGTGCAGAGGGGAGTTACAGTTGTAGTAAAGTGCAGTATGTACATACATTGTAGCTAATGTCCCAGCAGTTCATAGCCTCACAGTTCACTAGGCAGCTACTGCACATGGTCAGGACGCCACAGCTGGCAATGACACCAGCTACATACACAGCAAAGTACAATTCAAATGTAGATTTGTAACATTAATCAAATACATTCAACTGTGTCCACTGTAGATATTTAAAGTAGAATTAAATATCTTTTTTTTTCTAAAGGTTTCTTTTTGGGTGCTTTCTTCCCTGACGCAACAAAGG
This sequence comes from Etheostoma cragini, assembly GCF_013103735.1. NCBI lineage: Eukaryota > Metazoa > Chordata > Actinopteri > Perciformes > Percidae > Etheostoma > Etheostoma cragini. Next base: position 17,776,158 of record NC_048414.1, read on the forward strand.
GTCGCAGGTCAGACTCATCCTATGTGGGGTGCATGCTCTTACTGGGTGAGCTAGAAGCAGCCCCGTCCAAACTGCTTCTATGCGTCATTAAAGGAGTACTCCAGTGATTTAGTATTGCACTTTTATAAACTTGGGTGGCTAAGATAAATTAAAATGAAATAAAAACATGTGTTAACATTTGAATTCGCAGAGGCTGACTTTCAGCATCTAGAATTTCTGGAAGCCAACATTTTGCATAATGAAACGCGATAGCGCCTGCCATCAGACTCCCCTGCCTTCTAAATGCCCTTGACTTTAAAACCCCACACCTCCTGTTTGAATTTCAGGCTTTATGCTAATCAATTAAGAGTTGTGTGTTTTTGGTTTTTTAAATGTTATCTTTTGTAATCAGTTCAATCGTCCATGAAAAACTCATTTGAAAATAATTTCCTTTCCTGTTTTTTTTTTTAAATTAAAAAATCAATCTGTTGCATTTTAGCATAATGTAAGCAGCAGAACTTAATACTCAAACTTAAATGCATACCAATAATTTGCTTATTTATTGCAAGTTACATGGTTATTGCAATATTCAACAACATTATCACATATTGCATGTGTAAAAGTGTTGGAGTGCTACTTCACAAACCTCACAAAGTTTCCTGTGAGTCTCCTGATAGTATGAAAAGCTGTCATCAGATATTGATTGTGTGGATCGGGGTTAATATTACATCTGGGCCTATAGATGGAAAGAGGTTGGGGTTGATTCATGACCAAAATTATTGTCCCTTTCTCTTCCAACCAGTCACTGTAAGCCTATTGTACACATGTGATTTGCTGCAAGCCCCTGAGCACGTCATGGTGAAACTGGGCTGTCACTGTTGTGTAGTTCTAATCAGATACGACATGTTATAGATATTACAAATCCACATCACATTTTTCAAGCCTCCGGGTCTTCCCATTCATTCATTCATTCATTTTGCCCTTATTAAGACATGTACATATGGGTTTTTTCTTTATCCTCACACTGCTTCACTAACCAATACACTCATCATGGCATGTGAACACTGTTACTAAGGAGAGCATTAAAATGAATGCAGCAGTTCCATCTTAAGGTCAACAGTAGGTACTACAACAAGTAACAAAACATCTTTCACTCTTGGTCCTTCTTTCTATTCATATGTTGGTTTTCTCTCATATACACTCTCTCATACTCTTTTTTTCTGCCGCTTACGAAATTCAAACAAGGGGATATTCATTGTATGTGTGTGATGCATCTGCAGGACAGTGGAATGAGGGAGAAAAGTATGCATTATCTGCGCAGGAAAGCTCCGTCAGTGACACTATTGAGGGAGTTGCACTCAAAGGAATTTAAAAGGTCTGCATGTCATTGACCAGTGGGTTCCTGCAAGCTTTGAGCCCAGTTTGTTTGTTGCAAATGGAGATTTGCCCCATTATCTTCAGGCACACGTCTTTGCCGCATGAAAGATGGGGAAACACATGTACTCATGCATAGATACACAAATACATGTGTGTGTGTGTGTTCACACATAAGTGCATGCACGTGCAAAAATGCTGCACTGTTTTGGGGCGGGATGTTTAAACCTCTTTTGGAACCTGATCAGACCGAGTTTCCCATGAAGTTTTCTGTGGAGCAAAAGTGACTTGAACTGATTGCAGCGGATAAGTGGCCTAAGAAAATAGCTCTTCCACTGTGACAAGGGAGTGGAGAGAGCAATTAGTCTGGTTTCTGAAATCTACAATTCCATAACCTCAGATAAACCTTCTTGATTACCCCATAAAACTGGCCTTTCCTGAATGGCATGTCCTTGAGGAGAAATGAGGCCGTGTAAAGTGCAAGGCTGGCAAAAGTCCTGGAGTTCAGCTAGCTGAAACTTGGTGCCATGGGAACTATGCCAAGCATCCATATTGTAAGTTGTGACAGAGATAGCGCTTGGAATAAAAGGCACACAGAAAGCATTTAACTGCAAACAACAGCGACACGCTGTTTGCAAGTAAAAGGCGTTGTCTGCCAAAACAAAGATGAGCACGCGCTTCTCTTAAATGCTTTTAAGCATTGGCACTCAGTGATGAGAGTGAACTTAATGCCATTCCTAAGGCTTAAAATGAGAGAGAAATCCATCATTGATTCAGCAGCAGACTTTAGGCTGCAGTTAAGGCTTTTTTTCTACTTAAGAAGATCAAACCTTCTTAACAGGGCTACATAACACATCACAGCTACATGAAACTATTGAGAACACATCTTTTTTTTCCTATATTTTCCTCTCAAATGATATCCAACGAATTTCTGTAAACACAGACATCTCTCCCTGTTGAAATAGGCGGCTCAACTGACGGTAGAACAGTGCGACAAAGACAAGGGCAGAGGGGCGTTACAGTCAGTACAGTAGAGTAGTAATAGACCGATTATCTGCCCTAGCTGTTTTTTGGCAGTTCGCAGATTATCTATATCTGCGCTTTTTTTAGCCTGATAAAATTAATAAACTCAAAAATTCCACTAATTTGGCTCGGCTACCGCTCTGTGTCTGTCCCTATGCTTCAGTTTCACTCACCACTGAGTCTGACTTAATGTCCTCCCCACAACACCATCTGACTATCTGCTCCTGGGTATTATGTTGAAAGGTTCAAATTCATAAAATATTTGCTTAAAGCCTTTAAACAAAGTTTTGTGTTGGAGTTTGTAACATTCCAAAGTCTTACTTTTGACTTAAAGATTTTAATTTTCACCGTAATTGCATATCGGTTGCAAATATTGGTTATCTGTTTCATTAACTAGTAATAATTGGTATCGAATCAGCCTTAAAAAAACGGTATCTGTCAATCCCTACAGTACAGTTCAGTGCATCGTAGCTACTGTAATGTCCCAACAGTTCATAGTCTCACAGTTCACAAGACAGCTAATACACATGGTCAGGACGCTACAGCTGGCAATGACACCAGCTACATACACAGCAAAGTACAGTGCAACACAGTGCAGTCAAGTATGACCTAAGCAGGAGTCAAGCAGACTCCTACAAATACAGTAGGAGCCTGGTACAGTGTGCTGCAGTGTGGCTCAGACTGTCTGGGTTAGGGACAGACTGCAGCAAACAGATACAACACACTATGGAACATTACGACTTACAGGATGGAAAAAATAAGACTATTGCAATGCAGTATGGTACAATATATGATTCAGTCAAACTAAGGCAAGAGTAATATAGTCTGGGTCAATGGAAGTATACATTTCCAGGATAAAGACTGACATCCAGTGCCGCCTTCTACTCTCTGTGTGTTGCCGTTCTCAAAATCCCTTCGCTCCAGATAAACAATAAACGTTGAGCTAGCTGAAAATGGCAGGTTTTGAAGAAAATCTGGACAGTGCAACAAGGCAGGCCTGCTTGGTTCTTTCAAAGGAACGATTGTAAGGTATATTTTTTTCGGCATGTACTCATGCATGAAAAGTATTGTTGGGGATTTGCACTGGTAAGAACAATTGACGTTTAACCATGTATCCAGCTAACTTTTATGGCTCACGCTTTCTGTATTGTGTAAACAACACCTTCATTTAATATGTACTTTTGTGGGTTGCAAATGTTCCACCAAAACAAGTTCCTTCCCGAGATCATTTTGCAGAGCCGCCATCGCTGCATCTGGAGCTCAGCGCCGCCACAGGCAATTGTAACTGGTTTAACGAAAACCGAGCAACCCTGAACATTAGTTGTTTGGCGTTGAGATAGGTCTGGCAATGTGATAAAAATATGGCAAAGACATAGGGCAGCACGATAAAATTCACTGCACTGTAGATCTGGATGGGATGTCACCAAGTGTAGGGTAGTACAGTAAAGGGGTTCAAGATGAGGGGGCTGAAGGGATTGGGGGGGGAGAAGGAGTGGGGAGATTGAGCGTAACAAGCAGGCACACATAAAGCCTGTTATTCTTTTTTCCTGCCCTTCCTCCATCTCCCTGTCTCTCCCTCTCTCTCTCACACCATTACAGCAGCATTAGAAGCTGAGCTGCTCAACTGTTCCAAGATGTCAGAACTACAAAGCTCCCTTGAATGAGGGAATGTGGGGCCCAGGGCGGCGAGTGGGTCTGGAACAGCTGGCCCAGTGGTGGGGCCTCCTGTTCCCCTCGCTCTGCAGCCGCTAGCTAGCTGGGACAAGACAGGGATGTCTTGCTGGGGAGGGGATGGTGTGTGTGTGTGTGTGTGTGTCTGTGTGTGTGTGTGTGTGTGGAGAGAGGCTGGAAAGAAGGGGGTCAGGGAATGTTTCTGTCTTCTCGGTTTAGGAGGGATGACACATGGATCACCAGCCAGGTCCCCCTGACCAATGCTGGAAAGGACGAGATGGGTGGGGACGGAGGGGGAGTGTGTGGCTGGGTGAGGAATGGTTGTCAGTGATGTTCAAGTTCATTTCAGGCTCTGAGATTTTAGTGAACAGTGGTTGCAACATTGTACAATGACATGTAGGCTACATCAATAAACAGGAACTGAGGAAATTGAGAGTACAAAGCAGAGATTCAGAGGGTCATTGTATGGATTTGTTTTCTAACACAGAACTATGTGCATGTGCATTGCACACACGTGCATGGAGAACTGCATCTCCATCTGCTCATGCTCTGTGCTTATAGGGAGACATGGAAAATTACAGGGAGAGAAGAGTTGTGGCTTCCATCTCGTCTTTGGTGTCAGAGACGTGTGACTTAAAAGGGAGGAGGATGAAAGGAGACAAACTATTTTCGACAACTGTAAACAGGAGAACGCTCTGAGCTGTTAAAGCTTAGCGTACAGAAAGAAGCAAAAAAGGATATCATATGAGCTTTCAGCAGAGTTCAAGGAAAGGTATCAAGTTTAAATAAAGCAAAATTCTGCAGTTCAGCAAAGCCTCCATGTCCCACAGAATGAACATAGATGAACGTACGGGTGTTGATGCGAGCTTGTTGTGGACCACCACACGTGTTGCTGGAAAACACGGCTCACATATTACAGAGAGAACAGACACAAGGCAGGCAATGGGAAAGGGACTTTAAGCAGCTACATCTCTACTCACCGTTATAGAAGACCCACAATTACTTGCTGTGATGGAAATACTTTCAAAGGACAAACTCAGGGAAAACATTTATGTAAACCCACCGTAAAATAAATGTAAACCAATGACATTGGGTCACACAACAGGCTCTGTTGTTCATTTAAGATATGGCACCATTCAAGAATCTCACTGTAATTGTATTGTTACTGTTTTTTATTGCCGTCTCCCCCCCCCCCCATGCTTTGGGGGAGTTGCCATCTGCATTAATGAGATACATATGAAATTGCTGGAGCTTTTTCTGACACATTCATACGCATAAAGATGCACCCCACCACAGTGAAGACACGCATGAGCATGCACGTATAGATATAAGTGGATATGCAAGCATATGTGCATGTTGTTCACGTACATCCACACATGCAGCGTTTCTACTGGGGGTGTGAGCACTGGAGACCTCATTGATTGTGAAGTGCGCAAATTCCAAAACAGCAACGTAAAACCATCCCCTTTCAAAGAGAAGACTAGGATTATTTTGCTGGAGTTTCCGTTTGAGGGCGCCGCACAGTCGACCATGCACTCGCTCCGCACAGAATCCTAAAGCGCGGTCTCTGGGCGGCCAATAGAGGCATCCAACGAAGATTAGAGCCGGTCTTAAAACCGGATCTTAATTGTGTACGTTTGTTATTATACAATGGTTTAGCCTCTTCCCTTCAGAGTAACTTAAACATCTGGAATTGGGCATGACAGAGGCTTTCTTTACCACTGCAAGAGAGGGAAAAAGTAAGTGAGAGTTAGACGAGACAAACAACAGAGAGAGAGTGAGCGAGAGAGAGAGAGAGAGAGAGAGAGAGAGAGAGAGAGAGAGAGAGAGAGAGAGAGAAGGGACAAACAACGAAAGCACAGAAATAAACTGGTTAAGATTCTACAGTTAAGGCTAATAAATGTGGGCTTTCCTTTCTAGTGTGCAAGCATGTGAGGTATTTGCTGGAGAGGGGGGGGGGCAAAAGATGAAACCTGGAGCTCCTATTTTGGCTCAGAACATAGAAGTGGACCAGCAAGACACTCAAAGCAACGGCTCTAGCTCTAGCAACTATAGTGCTCCTGAGGTCTCTCAGCAGCTTTCTGGAGCCTGCAGTGCATGTGCAAGCGGCCGCACATGCAAGCATGACCACGCATTATGCAGTCTTCACCACAGTGCATTCAAAAAGTTTGTAGGTAGACAGTAGAGTTTAGGGCTGTATACAATTCATTCTATCCAAATATGCCAGGGTTCCCTCAGTGTATTCCACGCCTGGTGGCCCTGGGCCTTAGTTGCCCCTTACCAAGCCTAAGCCATTGGGAATACATTTTTAAAGTGTATTTCTAAGACTTTTTAAAACTACAAATACATTGGATACGGCTCGATTGGGAACTTAGACATAGTCATATTTAGCTTTTAGCACTGACTTAATGTGTGGCCCTGTGTGTGTTTAGCTTATTTAAACTCCTTTTTGGGATTCCTTTGATGATGCCATTAACAGAGAAACTATTGGGCTATACATTAATGCTGCCCTCAGCCTGTGACTGGCCCCGGCCGGGCCCTCAACGACAAAAAGACTCTTGCTACTGGGCTAAACAACTTTTCTGAGGGGAAATAGTTCACTTGCATAGTTCACAATTTCATGAATCTACAATTAACAAATGTGTAAACAAGTCATGCTTGTAGTCTCCTCAATGGCCCTGAATGTCTCAAGAGAAGTCCACCAATCACAGATTTTGCTGTGCGCTTAAAAAAAATTGAAGTGTCTCTATAGAGTTTCATAGCACGGTGCAAAATCCCTCTTAAGGAGATCTTGACGGGGGACCTTCCTCACACCAAATGTGGATGAACATCATTTTCTAAGCACATGGCGCGTGCAAGACAAAAATGTCAACACTGAACACTGCAATTGTATCTGGCCATCCTGCTGTACAACTTTCTTGGAATTTGTCCTGCTGTTGGACATGCACAATTGTAGGCCTAAGGATTCTTTCTTGCCATCAAAGAGAGACGGAGTGGCTGCTCCTCAAACGTGTTGATTGACTTACAGTATATTCCTGCTCGTCCACTTATGGACTGTTTTTGTATGTATTCCGTCAAGGAAATCACAGAGACAATTTTCTCTACAGTGAATGAAAAGACACATTCATTTAGACGGGGTCAAACTCTGGTTTGACTGACATAATAGCATGGAAACAGTTCATCCATCTCAAACTACTGCTTGTGACGGCCGGCACTTTGAAACACGAGCCGGCTGCAATCCTACCTCCTGATGTATGTATAATGTTAACAGTAAGTGAGGCAATAGCGCTCATTTCCTTAGTTTATTATTGCACACACTAGTTACCCAAAGAGCAATCTTACACAATTCACTTCTGCAGCAGGGATTGAGAAAAAAAGAGGAAGCTTCCTTCTGTGGGAATGGAGGGGTCAAACACCCCCAAGTCACAGAAGTGTGGTGGGTCATTTGAAAATGGAAGACACAGCTGCAAAAATGGCTTTTGAGTAGAGCTTTGTTGGAGAGAGGATGGGCGAATAAAGCAATGGAAGAAAGCGTAAAAAGAAGGAAAAAAGAGAAGTTGTAGAGAAAGAGACTGATTTCAATATGATCATTTATGACGACATTGTGCCTGTCAGACCTGCAGTTAGTCTGAGAGTCCTTTTACTGCATATATTTAACAAGCCTAACTATGGTGGGTTGAAATGCTGAACACGAGGGAAGATGGATGTGAGAAAAGTAAGAATATGGCCAATTCTATTTCGATAAAACTCTCTTTTTCTGCCAAGCTTTAAGTAGTATGGGGGATCAAACAATTATCGGACTAGAGCATAGAATTTCAAAGTTCTACAGCACTAATGAAGACGTCTACTGTAAGTCTCTCTAAAGCAGCCTAAGATGAAAGGGCATCTCACAGTAGACGGATGGACTGACAAAGAAAAGTGGCACCATAACCACTTTAAAATGTCTTCCAATTTTCCCGTCAGGGCCAACAAAGAAAGACAACCTTTCCTGCGTCAGATGAAACACCAGCAAATGTCACCCGAGTATCCCAAATCCCTACAATGAGTCAATTATACCTCTCGTCAGTCACTGGCCAGAAAGCCAAGACCTTTGGTGACCTCAAACTGACTCAGAAAGCAGGCACAAAATGACAGTACAGGGCTGACTCCAATGCCTGCGACACATTAGCCTTAAACTGTCTCTGTGGAAATTTCACTAATGCTTCTAAACGACACTGTCGGGCATACTGGGACCTAACTTAAAATGTGACTGGCGCATAGAGGAATGCAGAGTTATAATGGCCAAATGTTATCAGAAAATATCAGCTGTGTGTACGCGGAGTGTATACCTGTGCCTGCTTTCCTTGGCTGGTGTCAGTCACTGGAGGACACACACACACACACACACACACACACACACTCTCCTCTGTATGAGATGACGACTCACATGCCGTGACATCTGGTTAGTGTTGGATACATTGTTCGGGGCAGCGCAGTGACCTAACACTACGCATAATGGAAGGAAAAAGGAAAAGGAGAAAGCCACGGAATAAAATACATTATTATAATATAAGGCCACCGTTCTCCTCCTCTATTAACAATAGTGCACCATACTGCATACTGTGACAACTAACTACTTCCAGGACAACTTTCCCCTCAGTTAAGGAAAAGTGGTAAGAGAGGTCAGGAGCTAGAGGGGATGTGT
>NC_048414.1:17784898-17847417 GCF_013103735.1 Etheostoma cragini
ACATGGGCAGAATGTGAGCTAATACTAAGACTTCTGCTGTTTTACTTGTTTTAGTTTTAGTAGAAAGCGCAAGTGAGGTGAGACACATTCCTAGAGAGAGAGAGAGGGAGAGAGAGAGGGAGAGAGAGAGAGAGAGAGAGAGAGAGAGAGAGAGAGAGAGACGGTAAATTGAAAATTCAAATATTCAAAACAGACTCTCCCTGTTTCTCTCATGCCTTGCCATGTTTCACCTTTAGAGACATAATAGCTTGGTCTCAGACTCATCAGGAAAATGGTGTAAAAGTTGGTGAGGATGATGTCAGCTCTGTTGTAAAATAACAACGACAAATAATATCATTAACTGTGCATGGAAATGAGCTCGAGACAGATGCAAGGCAAAAAATAATCTGCAACGAATTTATCCTCATCCCTCATTACTGCATCCCCCCATGGCTTCATCTGAGAGAGACACTGAGAGAGGCTGCTGAGGAGACCTACCTCCCTCTTCTCCCAGCACTGCCTCAGGAATGCTTTTCTTCTGGCCCCCTTAGCCCCATGTGTAGACGCCCTCTCTGCAGGGTGTGTTTTGCATGTAAAGCAGGCTGCAGATGCTGTCCGCAAAAGCGACCAGGAGGGACCGGGACACAAGGAGGCCCCACTGCCATGCCACCCGCCTGGCCTCGCCTCGCTTTGCTTGACACCCCCTCCGCAGCTCCCCCTCCCACAACACCTCTCATTACTTCACCCCTCGACAGTCCCCCTCTTTCCATCCCCGGTTCGACATGCCATCGCGCCAACCCCCACCCCCCACCCCGACCATCCCTCTGCCACCCTCCTAGCACACGCAGTTGTGTGTCTCCTGGGAAACAAGCTCCAGTTGGTGTATAAAGGCACGCTGACACACACACACACACACACACACACCACTTCAGTGTAGTGAAAGACCTGAGAAACAACATTTGGACATAGAAAGAGAGAGAAAGAAAGAAAGAAAGAAAGAAAGAAAGAAAGAAAGAAAGAAAGAAGGAATGGAGAAAGAGAGTGATCACCTCTAATAAAATAGTTCTTTACAATCCTGTTATGCATTTTCGGCTTGACATGACTAAATTCAGGAGAAATAATTAACAAGTGTATGGTGCACATTAATATTGCATTTGACAGCAGACAGGTGGCTGGCTGGGAGCAGATGTTCGGAGGCAGAGCAGAGAGGGACTGAATGAGCGGGAGATGGAAAATTATTACAAGGTTCTGTACTATAAACACAACTAACATGTAATTTACTGGATTTTCACAGATTATTTTTAAATGCATCTCTGTGGTGTGGAGTCAGTTAGTTGATTAATCTATAAATTGGTCAGCAATAAATCTATTGCTAACAATTTTGATCAAATGATAAGTCATTTATCAATAAAGAAAAACTTGCAAAACGAGAATTCCTCCATTTAAAAAAAACTGATTTTTATTAAATTAGCAACTTTCGGGTTTTGACTCTTGGCTAGACAAAACAAGCAATTTGGAAATATGACCTTGATCTTTTTTTAAATCAAGATTTTTTTAAACAATTTATGGATTAAATGAATAATCCATAGATTTAAAATAATAATCAGTAGATAAATTCAAACATTTAAATTAAAAAAATTTAAGTTGTAGCTCTACATCACTTTATGATATAGGTACAGCATCTCTTCCATGATGTACACTAATGCGTCCATGGCATTATCCACCCTTCCAGCACCTCTGTCTACTGCACACAAAGCACCACAGTGTGGCCAGTTGGGGTGGGTGCAACTGGGATGACATAATGGTGTTTTCCATCCAACCTCTCCACTCCCAGGATCTCCACTGTTCTGAACAAGGTGTGGTGTGTGGAAGGGTGATTAATTGTAGTGACACACTGTTACATTTGGATAATGATCTTTTTTTTGGGTACTTTTGTACCGTACACACACGGCGAGTCTCTACATGTGTGATCCCAAATTCGGTTTGTCAAGGAGTTGCCGCTTTACAACGTGACACACTGTTTTAGATTGGACTGACTGGGATGTTGGTTCCTCTTTTGTGTCGCTGATATTCTAAAAAAAGCAGTACAACAATTTGGCAAGCTTGTGTGAAAGCGTCACACGTTTTCATGTATGAATGGCTTGAATGAAGCTGCATTGATCAGGCACCTGACTTGACCTATAGCCATTCATGTGTGCAAAGCAACAGTGGACAGCGGATTGCAACAATGACTTTAGAGGGATTAAGACCTTTTGAACATCCTCCTACATGAATCGCTTTTCTTTAACAACACTAGAAGGAGCCTGCAGAATAAGCATGCATATCCTCAGGTAAAGCCTTTACGGGAGCGAAGTTGCCTAAAACGGAGATGGACGTGTGGCCAGATCACCAGTTTGTTTAGGCTTCCCGGTTTACCCATCAGCTTTCCACCAGTCCCCTTCACTTTACAAAACTGTCTTGTAACAAATGCAGTTCTTTACTGTGCTGCGGACAGTCCATTTAGCTCTCTCTGTACTTAAATGCCATAATGGAGTCTATAGTTCACAGGGGTCTGCATAGACCTGCGTTAAATCCAGACCCTACGGCGTTACCTAGGCTGTACCCAAAGCCGCAGCCTGACATTCACCTCTCAAAAACTGTAACTACACGTCGCGGAGACGCAGGCTGCAACAATGTAACTTGTCTGCTTGGCCATGGCTTGGTGGAGTCACATTGCCTCCTACTCTATTTTTCTAAAACTTTTCCTGCTACAGCTTTCCCACCGCCTATGCCTCCAGGGTCGGTACTTGCTCCAGAGCTAATCTCCGTCACTCTCTTACCCTCTCTACCACACACTTCCCACACACACACACACACATGCCGGCTCAGTTATTCCTTTAAAGAGATACGATAGAACGAATCAGACCCCAGTGCTCAAGTATAAACCTCAGGACATTTACCTAGGATACAGTAATTAGTTGAGTGTTTGGTGTAACATTCAATTTAAAAATGTTATTACACTTTTCATTGTTATATTTACTGTTTTTTATAACTTAAATGCTGGAATATTATTACATATCTTATCAAATAAAAATTCTGGAAAAATATTACATATCTTATGAAATAAATGCTGGAATAATGTTACATATGTTTCATTTATTTTGTATTACTGTATTCACTTTGATGTTAGAAGTCACAATATGCAACTAAAAACATTGGAAATCCAATCGTAATTCCGGGCAGGAACATCTCAATCAGATGTTTCCCCAAATCTATGTGGAACAAGTTAAGAGCAAATATTGGTTACACACACACACACACACACACACACACACACACACACACACACACACACACACACACAACCCCAAGTTGCCTGAATTGAGCATCAATCAAGTCTGTTTTAATCCTCCACCTCCTAATCTCCACTGCCATCTTCAACCACCACCACCACACATTTGTCAGCAGCACAGCCTAAAACCAGCACAATTAAAGTCAGGTACATACTCTCTATCGATGGTACAGTTGACTGAACAGTCTGGGTCTCACTGGCTTCCATTCTTAAGACTTCCCTTGTGAAAGTTACTGAATGAAAGGGGGCCGAGTGGGAAGGTCACAGGCTGTCTCAAACTCTTGTCACAAAGTAAATTCTTCACATTTTTAAAATGCCTTGATTGTCAATGTTGCAAGCAAACAGTAGCTCCCAAATAGATTGTGCATTCATCGGGGGCATATAGTGCCACGAAACTAGGACAGAAGTTAGTGAAGTATTGGGACCAAAGGGGCAATTCTAGTTCAAATCCCTGGAGCAGCTGGAGAAATATGATTAAGGAAAGTGAATGACAAAACCTCTGAACAACTTCTGCCAATGTGCCCTTAAACAAGACATGCAATCCCCAAATATACTTGTTAAGGAGCTCAGTGCCCCACATGTTGTGTGGCATGGTGGTGAGATTTGCAGTGTGTTGTTCCAACCTTCCCTCGATAAATAAAGCATATTAAATTGCCCTGTGTTCTTGGAAATGTGATAAAAAGTTCCAGACAAAGAAACACAAATGGGACAAAAGGAACATTATGCAGTAACAGAACTTGACTAGAGGTATTTATTGTCCACCGTCATCTGACAGACTTAACTGTGGGTCAAAAGCCTGACAAGATAGCCCAAACAAATAAAACAAGGAGGCGAGGTGCAAAGAATGCTAAGACCGTCGGTACAAGGAGACAGTTTGTCTTGTTTCCCAAAGAGATGCTCTGGCATGCCAGTGATCACAGAGAGCCTTCCAGCGTTAAGTGATTCTGAATAGCAGCGAGGGGACAACGAGAGGATAGAGCAACAAGATTGCTGGACCGGAGCAGGGCGAGTGGTCCTGGCAGGGCCCGAGTATTGTTCGAGGAGCCGAGCAGGAGGCTATCACAGCCCAGGCCAACCGCTAGCCACGTGCTCCTCGCTTTAAGAAACACCACGCTCAGGGGTTCGCCCCAGATGTCCTACGAAAGAGAGAGAGAGAATCCCTGCTCTTTCCACTCAAAAGGACGGAGGATGGACAAAAACACATTGTCCTTGGATTTAAAAAGGAGGCTTATGGCTGCAATGAAAAAAGAAATGTGCTTTTAGAAGGAGAGAAGAATGAATCTGCCCGCTGATGCACGCTCAATGAGATGTACGCTAGCCGGGCCATAGAAAAGAAGCGAGAATTGAAAGGGATGGAATCTGAGGCAAATGACACTTGAGTGTTTTGAAAATAACTGACAGCTGCACAATAGGACACCAAAACAGACTGCAATCTGCCCATAAATAGATGAAAAGACAGGGGCTTGAATAGAAGTGCGACCAAAATTCATACAGAGATACTGTCCATTCATAGCAGAAGTGGATAAATAGACAGCCGTGAAAATGGACATGAAAGGTGAGGTTGTGCTCTGATAAATGAACCAAACACAGAGAACTACAAAGAATTTGTGAAACAATGAGTGCTACAAGTATGCCTAAGTTTAGGCCTTGAGAAAAAACATTTTCACCACAGAGTCACACTCAATCTATACAAAAAAACATTCAAGTTCACATAGATACAACACACAAACCAAATGCCACTTGAACATTTAAGTTGAGTTCAGTAGGGGGCATTGGTATTGTTCAACCGAATCATAGCAGATTACAAACCTGTCTGAATCAATGATGTATGCCTGAATCAGTGAGCCACAACCCTCCAGAAGAAATGCATGTGTATTGGTATAATCACAGCGTCTGTCATCCAAGCTTTGTCATATGCGTCTGTGTGTGTGTGTTGGTGTGTGTGTATACGTGTTCCTAATGCATGCGTATGTGCGTGTGTATGCGTGTGTGTTCGTGTGTGTGTGCGTCCAGAGAGGTGAGTATCAGAACACACTCCTCTTGTCACTCGCTATTCGCTGCATAACACAGACATTTTCCATTCTGTCAGTGCAGGCAGCGAGCACACTGGCTCCTTCTAAACTCAGCCGCCACTTCATTAAATGACTTCAGACTCTTGGCAGAGTCAGTGGGAAAAGTCTATATTAACTCTGTGTGAGATCCACGAGGTGACCAACAAAGGCTATAGTTGTTCCTCTATGCTGGGTGCTGCTCGGGGGAATTCTGGGGCCTATCGGGGTACCCCTCAGCTGGGCCCTCTGCCCCATTTGTGTCTCACACATTGCTATTTCTTCTTCTTCTTCTTCTCTCTCTCTGTCTCAGACCTCACATACATACAGACAGACACAAATAAAAACACAAGGATGCACACTACAGTCAAAGTTTTGCTGACTTTTGCCCTAATTTCCAGAAAATGGTTATTCGATTGTAAGTTACTGTGAATCAGCAAATAGACCGGAGCCAGCCACAGTGGAGAATAAAGTGCATCTTTGTGTGTGTGTGTGTTGGTGGGGCACAGTGGTGTTTTATCATTATGCAGGATTGATCATGTTACGCAGGATCCAGCCCAGTTATGGGTTACATGCGGGACACATTTATGTGTTTGGACTGGAGAATGAAGGGCTGGGTTGGGGTTCTTCTCATAGTCCAACGGCTGGCTCATTTGTTTACAGGAGGTTCAGATGGAGAGAGGCAGCCCGATGGTACCTAACGGCTGTTGTTCAGCCAGGTCAAATTGCTGGGTCATTTTGGGAGCGGATAGGCAGAGCGGACAGTGGATCAGCCAACATATTATTTAAGACTTGCATATTTTGTAATGTAAAGTGAGAGAAAAGCTTAAAAATTAAAATGCAAAACAGTATTCATAAAGCGTGTTTTCATAGGCAAAAAGCCAGAGCACTGGTGGCCATAACTGGGACTGTACTTTGACACAAAGTACAAATAATTGACAGTGATATCATGGGAGTGCTAAAGGAAAACTATGGTTCATCACAACTTCAGTATTACTATCAGTTTTACTTGATCCGGATCAGACCTCAGGCTATAACATGCCAAACTACATAATAATTTCACTCAAATGTATTGCATTCTTTACATCACAGTCAGTGATCACGTCAGTTTATTCACTAGCAGTTCACTGGAGAGAAAAAAATGGCATGATGCAAATTATGACAGAAATTACAGCTGTTCTGGAGAGACGCAGTAGAGTAGAAGTCAAATGGGGAGTGTCCAGCAAAGCACTTAAGTGTGGGTAGAAGAAAGGAAAAGTATTTAGGTGAAGAATCCTTGTTTAACGACAAAACAGAATTTCAGCCTTGTCTGCCCCATTTCATACCAAAAGGAAACTAGAAAGACAGATAGAGACCCAGTAACACTCATCTATGATCTGGTACGTGAGCACGCACGTACACACGCACGCAAGCCCGCTACTGCCACTAATAATCCAACACATGTACTGAGAAAGGTGCAAAAAGAACACAAAAGCTGTACAGTCGGATCAGTCGGATTGAAGAGAAATGGCTAACCTCTGTGGTGACCTTCACCCAATATGGTGGATTTATTTGTTCTAATTAAGCAGGTTAGGGACACATGCCTTTACAAATTACATCATTCATCTTGGTGTGACATGTGGGAGGAGAAAAGGCCAATTACCCCCAGGAAAAAGAACAATTTCTTCAATACCAGGAAGTGAAGAGTTTGCCAGAGAATAGGGGTGAAATGGTTCATGTATTTGTATCGAAACAAAACAGTATGGGCGTCTCGGTTCAGTACATGAAGAATGCACAGTATAAAAATAGATGAAAACTTGCGTGCAAATTATTTAATGTAATGCGGGAAATATTGTTAGATAAATATTTCTTAGGGACTAGCTTTGATATTGCCGCTAGTCCAGCTCCGCCTCTGGTCCAGTGAGTGAGTTAGAGCTACTGGCACACTAATATAGACGATTTGAGTTACAAGAGTTAGAGGACCCGCTGGCCTCTTTAAGATTGCAAGTTGGGGAAAACTTGGGTTTCCCAGTCAGTTACAGTAGTACAGGTGAGAGAGTGGTGGATAAGACGAGGACTGAGCACATCAGTAACATCAGAATACGGTCTAGACCTGCTCTTTATGGAAAGCGCTATGAGATGACTGTTGTTGTGATTTAACGCTATATAAATAAAATTGAATTGAATTGACTGTGTGTTGGTGTTGTTCAGCAGTTGTCAGGTATGTGAGTGGAAATACATCTAATACAGCTAACCCATATCCAACACCATCACCCACCCAGTTGTGCCAATCACCGGAACAAGACAAAAAAAACTAGCCACTGTCCTCCCTACAGTGCTTAACCAGCCTTTGGATACAAATAGGGGCAAAAAAATCACTAAAGCAATCAGAATTTATATTCATTTCATCTTCAACGCGCCCATATTGACTCGTAGCAGAACCTGGCCGAAGTAGAATTTTATTTTGTTTATATTCTATGTAACTAAGTACATATGTACAACTAAGATGCTGTATTTTCATATTTTTATAGCAGATTGTCTTATTTTGTTTACAAGTTCCAGATGGAGTCTGTTTATTGTTGACATTTACACCATCAACTCATTAAAAAAAAATGGGAACTATGCATGCATTGAGTCTTATATTCAAGAGTTGCCTACTTCGATGCCAATGCTGGTATTATGCATTTTGTCTTCTGCAGGCAATCACTGGTAGACAGAATACACTTACTGCACTATACAGAAAATGAGGTCCTGTGTCTATGGCTACATCTACACTACTACGTTTATGTTTTTAAGCTTTGTTGTGAGACGAAGACAAGCTCCGTCCACACAAGACTTTTATCTCCAGTAGCAGAACTAATTTCCGTTAATATTAAAACATCTAACGACATCTCATGACCATTCCGGTGTTTCCTTGAGGATTTTTTTTTGCAGTTGGGGCAGGTCTGTCCAAACAACAAGAAATAACCCCCCCACAAAATGTTTTACGTATGAACCAGAACTGACACTTTGCTGCAACACAAACAACTGGGGGGGGGGGGGGGGGGTAGGAGATCTCGTCACACCTTTGTATGTACATGGTTAAAAGGTACTGTACTTTGACATACCGATCATGTAGTAAAATTCATTCTCTGCATTTAACCCAGGGAGGGCATCCATATTCTGAGCCGGTGCCTTGAACTATGGCACTGACTGGAGAACCTGGCACCCGGAGGAAACCCACGCAAACATCGGAAGAACATACTCCACACTGAAAGGCCCGGAACGACTTGGATTCAGACCCAGAACCTTAGTACTCTGAGGCCACAGTGTTAACCATTGGGCCACCATTCTGCCAGTAGTTGAAAATTATGAATGCATAAGTTGAAATTGCAACAATGGCGAAAAGTAAGACGAGAGATTAATTTGCTTGGAGTGACGTCAAGGTGGAACTGTTACTGAAAGGTACGTAAGCCTACCCAATTGGTGTTTAAGACCGATCGTTTCTAAAGATCTCCATCTACGCTTGTCTAGACCACAACATTTCAAACCAATAACAAGGGGCAGCTGTGTTTCCAAATGTTATAAGGGTTCTGAAATGTCGCAGTCTTGTATCTCTGAAAATGTCAGCACCATATAAACTGGTCAAAACTTGTGCATGTGCGGTGCCAAAAAACAGACTTTGATGGATACACATGCCCAGCTACACATACAGAACACACATTTTTGAGGAAAAGATACATGTCCGACAAACTAAACACAGCTTACAGCATGGCCTCGGGGTTGAAAATAGTCCACAATGTCTAGATCAACATTGTCGGGGCCAGCGAGAGGCCCTGATAAATACAGTTAGCTGGGGAACTGGGATTGTTTCTCCTCCTGTGATCCCACACACTGGAACCTCTCTGCATATGGAGTGTAGTGATACAAGTGAGCATATCTGTATGTGTTAGTCCTTCAGAAGGAAGTGTGTGTGTGTGTCTACAGAGCTACAGATCTGAAGCTACAGCGTAACTAAGGAAACAAGGATGCAAACAAGCACAACAACCAACACAGCCATATTCATTTATAACTTCTTATACATAACTTCCTCAAACACAACCGCTAAGGGTCCTTCACATATTCATTAAAATCGGTCACACAACAGCGCAGCATGTCATAATGCAATTCAGTCTAGAGTTCATCCTCCATGTTGCCAAAATGACACAAAGCTTACCTTTCACTGGAAACTCTTCATTAAAAGGGAAGTTTACTTTCAATTATAATATACCACAAAAGCGTGCACACACACAATCAGGGACCTTCAAGTGACTCCCAAGCATCCTGAGCCATCCACCACATTGCACAGGGAGATTCAGAGCACAAAATGAAGGAATAACACCAGGCAACAATATGGCTCAGTCTACTTTCCACCATGGGGTTTCGCTCAGAGAAATTCAAAATATTATATCCTTCTTACAGTATATGAGAATTCTGAATAGGGCTCTCTGTCTCTAATTGGTCTCTTTTACCTTTTTTTTTTTTAAATCAGTATTCGTTTCTCTCTCGCTCTCTCTCTCTCTCTCTGTCGAGCTCGCTGTCTCTCTTACAAACACAAAGGCAATGGTGTGTGCATGCACATACAAGCCCACCACATTCCCATCTAATCCACATCCATCCTCTCTGTGAAAAACACTCTAGATTGGTTTTGCTTCTAGTATAAACTTCCAAGTTGAGGTCAGACTTCGGGGTCACAGGGGCCTACAGAGGGCCGTGTAGCTTGACTTCAAAGAGAAACTGACATAAGCAGGGTGAGTTTGCTTGTTAGTGCTTTCTCTACTCTACAGTTGCACCTCGCATAAGCCCAACATGTCTGCGTGCTTTTGGTAAGGCTAGACAGTCAAGGCTGTTTTAGCTGTCTGCTGCGGCATTCAAAATTTCTTTGACTTTTCCTGCATCCTACTATTCTGCACAAAACAGTGTTGTAAATCATGCAATGAAATAACTGGAAAAAAAAAACACCTACCTTCTGTGATTAGTTGTTAATATTCATTAGACTCCAAATATCTTATAGCAACTCAGAAATCAAATCTACTGTACGCTTTGGAGACTGTTCGGGGAGGTAAACTGAGGTGTTGAATGGGTCAAGAAAACCTTTTTTTCCCCAGGCGACTGGGGTTTGTGTCCTGTTTGAATAAGAAAAGTAAACTACGAGTTTTTTTTTTTTTTTACTTTGCAGAACAAACGAGAACTACATCACATTCGTAACCGTATTACCGGTGACAATTTAGTGATTTGAACCCAATCCACAAACTAAGTAGTTTCGGTGCCTAAACCTAACCAAACTACAACAGTTTCATAAGGTTAAATTGTTTCAAGCCCCGTCTGGCAAGTTTAGATAGGACAGAAAATGCTCCTGTTGGTCTTACTTCCTGGTGCTAATTCATAAAACCTTAATCCTATTAAGAGCATAGGAATAGACAACCTATGTTGCATGGTTTGCAAGACCGCTGTGGCTGGCAAAGACCTTTAAGATATGGATTTATTTTGTGTTAAAAAGGTGTGTAGCAACTGACTGGTAGAGTAAGGACTAGTTTAACTGCCCCAATTATTGATTAGGGCTGAGTATCAAGCCTTCAATACACAATACTAAATACGGTTTAAAAACTACAAAAAACTGGCATCAGATACTTCATCAGATCCATCATATCTTTTACTAAGCTTAATGAATTAAATTACATTTAGTAAAAGTTTGGACATTTTTTTAAAAGCTAGGGTTAGACAACATTGAACATAAAAAAAACTTTTTTGTTTTTTAACAAACAACAAAACAACCTGTAATCTTGTGCATTCTTCTTAAAATAGCATTATTATAAAAAGCCCTCTTGTTGTATTGATAGCTCAGGAACGGTATGAGTAATAGTATCCAAATATTTCAAACAAGGCAAAGCCTTAAAACTGTACTTTTGTGTTTTTCCTGATACACCTGTTTACCACAGCCTACAACCTCCTTCAGCTTAGCTTATTATTAATTTTTTTTTTTTTAAGTTTTATTATTATTACATATAATCATGTCACATTGGGGTAATGTTTAATGTCCCTTTAAACCCTCAGTGTTTTATTTAATCAACATGACTTTTCTGCCATCTAGTGGTGATGTCTGAGAACAACTGCTGTATTCTTTTTTACTGGTTTTAAAGGGCAATGCCAATGCTTTCTAGCTGTAGTGGTGTACATGTAAGTTCCTGTGATAAATCATTGTATGTTGATATTATGTTCAATTTACTTTATTACTGCCAGAACATTGCACTATATCAAAAAATATGCTTAAGAAACTAAGTAAAATGCAAATATCTAGTTTGGATTTTCTCCCAAATCCTGAGCTATTCATTTCCATCAAATATGAAATAAATGTGTTCTACTTCTCATATATGTTAATATTACATATATCGTAATAAAATGGGATGTTTTTGCAGTCACATTAAGCAAGTCATATCTGATCCACGCATTCTAACTATAACTTTATACACTATACATGCTTTAGTGTAGGGGTGATTTACTGAGAATGTTTCCCAATATTTGATATTGAAATCTAATTTGTAATATATAACAATGATAAATGTTATTTATTTATATTTACAGTGGCTTGAGAAAGTTTACAGACCCAGGCAAACGTTGATTAAAAAGAGGAATAAAAAAACATATTTGGGAAATTGATCTTAATGCCTAATTGAAAAGAAATTAGGATAATCCAACCTTTTAAGGACACCAAGTTTCTTTGTGTATGAATAATGTATTGTAAATAAATAAATGTTCTTCCTTAAAATACATAGGGCATAACTTTATACACCCGTGCGGTAAATTCCCAAACAGAGGAAGGCAGATTTTTATTTTTAAAGACCAGTTATTTCATGGATCCAGACACTATGCATCCTGATAAAGTTCCCTTGGCCTCTGGATTTAAAATAAGCCCACATCATCACATACCCTTCACCATACCAAGAGATAGGCCTGGGGAACCTTCCTTAAGATCATCTCTCAGTCCAAATCAAACCAGCTATTTATAAAACTGAAATAACACCATGCCAATCTCTAGGTGTGGTGAAGGGTATGTGATGATGTGGGGCTATTTTAATTCCAAAGGCCAAGGGAACTTCATCAGGATGCATAGATCCATGAAATAACTGGCCTTTAAAAATAAACATCTGCCTGCCTCTATAGGAATTTAACATAGTGTGTATACTTATGCCCCCTGTATTTTAAGGAAGAATATTTATTTATTTACAATACATTATTCATTCACATAGAAAATTAGTGTCCTTAAAGGTTGGATTTTCCTATTTTTTTTTAATCAAGGCATTAAGATCAATTTCCAAAGATGTTTTTTTGTTTTTCTCAAGAGTTTTACATTTTATATAAAAAATATGACAGGGTAACTTTAGAATTAGGCAACTATAATGCAGTGGAAGCGCTTAAAAACCAACTATTATGTGTGGAATCATAAATCAACCTTTTGAAAGTCAGTATGCACATTATACACCAAGTTGATGCAACACTGTAGTGTTGATAGCCAGCTAGATGTGAGTCAACTATAAGTTCTTAAAGGTCCAATATCTTTCACTTTTTCAGGTTAATACTTGCATTTTTAGTGTTCTACTAGAAACATTTTACATTTATCATACCGTCTGTCTGAATATACATGTAATTACTCTTTGTCTGAAAAGCTAAGTTTTAGCGCTTGTTAAGACCAACTCCCGAAAATGCCCAGTCTACTCTGACTGGTCAGCGTTTCGAGTCTCAGCATAAGCAGCACTATACTTTCTCATTAAGATGGCAACAGAGACGATTAGCAGGTAAGCTACTTGTAAAAAATTAATAATTTAATCTGGCTGCAATTGTAATATACTGTTGAAGTAGGAGGCTTATTGGTTTGACGGGATATTTTGGATGGTCTATTTGATTTGTGTTGTTCAGGTAAGTGGTATGAAAAAGTTTGAGAAACACATCAATCCATTTTTACTGGATGGTGATGGGATGACTCATATGGCACCGTCTTTTCCTCACCACTAGAGTTCAGAGTTTTACCACATATGAACTACACCCTGGATATACAGTTCCACATTAAATACACTCTGTCAAACAGAGTCAACAAACAACTGAAAACAAAATAATTAAAATCCATAACAACCAGGAGAAGCTTAATCCATCTTTTTTCTGCAGTGAAATTAAAAGTCACCATTGTTGTGATACTGCTTAATACTCCCATGCAAAACAAAGTGAAAGATTCTACTGGGGCCTTGAATCCGTTCCAATGAGCAGTCCTGGATCACCTAAAAACAGAGGAGTCAAAGTCCTTTATGATGTTTAATGAAATTATGATGTACTGCCCATAGCTGAACCTATTAGTTGTTTATCTAGTCTTAATATCCTTAAAAAAAATTTTACCAAGGAAATTCTTCTTATTCTATAATATTAACAACACTTTGTTATAGAAAGTGTCTTAAACCAGGACAAGTGGATTTTTCTCCCACAAACCCTATCTCAGATTAAGACCAACATAAGTTTAGATCAACTTTTATTATCCAAGATCGGGGAAATTTGTTGGGTCCAGTATTCAAGAGAGGACAAAGTCCACAGTAACAACAAAAAACAGCATAAGTTACAAATAAATAAATACATTATTAATCACATTCACTCGCATTGCCACCGAGTGAACCACAAAGTCCAAACAGACAATCCACAATAGTAAAATCAAATTTGATTTAAAAGTGCCTCCCCCTGGGGCAGGTTGCTGCGGTGACTGAATTTAGACTGAAGATGTCCTTCACATTTGACAGGATAGTAGCCATGTCGGCTACTATCCTGTCAAACGTTTTACAGTTTTTGAAGGACAGGTTTGGTGTACATGCAAGTGGCTGTTTCTTCAATGCCTATTATTTCCCTTGCTGTCCTGGTTTGCCGTTGCAGATTGGCTTAGTCCTGCTTGCACACAGATACGACGAAAAGACAGAACCCTCTGATGGGCTGATGTTTTCAGCAATTGCAAAAATTGCACATTACTTTAAAATGGTTAAGTTTGAATACAAAAATACATTCATTGAAGTGGCACAGTTGCTAAATTCAGGTTTATCGTCTTTCTTAATTCCGAGGTATTTGTATGTGGTGACAATTTCCACGGTTTCTCCGTTGATTTTTGTAAGCAGGTGACGCGGTTTTGTTCCATTTAAAAAATCAATTAACATCTCTCTTTTGTTTTCTTTAAGTTGAAATCAAGGAAAATGACGATGGACCACTGTGCAAAAGCGGTTGTCTGTATCTCAAAAGCACCAGAAGAAGCCTGATTGGAGTGCAAGAAGACCACTGTCGAGGTGGCTCGACAGGTGTTGATGTTACTTTACACCTTGGTACTATCCATGTGTCTGAACTACCAACTCAATGTCGGCTTCTCAGGTGGTTCTGTGTTAACAAACCATCTGGCTTGTTGGGTTGGCATTGTTGTGTGCAATTCACAAGAAAACTGTTAATCCATTTGATCAGCAGCTTCTCACCCTTAGGCTAGGTTCTATGGTGCTGAAAGCACTACTGAAGTCAATAATAAAAAATATTTTCACATGACTGCTTGTTCTAAGTGTTAATAGACGTTATTCATCATTATACCTTTTAGGAAAAGATCTTTTGTGTGAGTTATTGTATTGTGCGTATCTACATGTACTTTATCTAACGGATGTATGGATCCTTTATAAGATAATTTAAAATAAAAAAATAAAAAATCTGTTCAAGACAAGTGGCACTATCTACAACTTTATGAAAAAAAAGAAATTAAGAAAGGCCATGTGGCAGACTTTCTGACTGAGTGTACTTTTGGGAAATGCATCTTTGACATATGCACACTGGGGAATTTTCAATGCCACAACATTGCGGTGTCAGCAGCTGATATACCTTATATGTAACAAGACACATCATAGAACAGCTGTAATTTCTGACTTACTGTACTGACTACCGAAAGCTGCCAGCTTGTTAGTAACAACGGCCACCAAAAAAAAAAGAAAAAAAAAAAGAGTTTTGTTTCCACTTCACTGCTTCAGCGCTTTAAAAACACAACACGACAAGGCTCGGCAAGCAGGCAAAGGCATACACGCTAGTTTTAATATTGCAGAGCTGAGAATTAGAGAAAACAAATCCAGAACATGAAACTAAACTAACTAAAAAAGCTTTGCTATTGTCAATGCATCCTAGAATTATGGAGAAACCAGGCTTTTAATTCTTTGTGTTGGGTTTTGTGGAGCAAAAGAGGAAAATGTTCTTTCAACACTTGAGTTTAGGCCTATAGCAATTATTAAATAATTGTCTAATCACAAATATTTTACTGTGGTTATTTTTTTAAACCGCAGTTAAAGCATTAGACAATTTTGTCATAATATTGGTCACACTATGGCATGGATCTTTTAAACATGTTAGCGATACATAGCATAAATATCCACCGAGGCACCTTAACATGTGTAGTAGTGTAGTTTGTCCGCTTGTGGTGTTTAGTCTATGAGGGTGCTTTGTTTAATTAGTAACGTCATCGTAAATGACAACGCTGTAGCGGAGATGGTCGCCATTCATTAGCATTATGCTAACGTAGTTCCACAGAGATTTGTACTTTTATTATAGTTGTTTGCTAACTTTAGCTAAGGTCCTAAGGGGTATTAGGGTTGATGGTAAGTGTTGATTTTGTTTAGACGTGCCAATTGTAATTATATAAGTGATTATCGGTCAGACTGTTTCGGGAAAGCTATGCTCCAAACATCCTGGGCTGTAGCCTTTTAAAGCCAGAGAAATTAAACAATCTTTTTTCAATGCTTTGTTTCTTAAATGACAGAAATAAATATTCTGTTTAAAAAGCAAAAAATACAATGTTTTATGATATATAAATGATAATAAGGAGTCATTGTTTATTTCGTAGGCTGTGAAACCTGCGTATCCGGGTCACATAACCGTAGTATATATCAAAAGATGTATCCTGGGATTCATTTAAACTTGAATTTGTTTGAAAAAGTAATACATTTTACGAAAAGAGACAATTATATTGTTAATCGCAATTATTTCAGAGACAATTTATTTTCCAGCAAAATTTTGAATTGTTACAGACCTAGTTGAGTGCATGTAAAATTGTTGATTTATTTTTAGATATGGGTGCTTTAATGCACACAATGTAAAAAACACTTTGCTAACTGTGTTATTAAAGCTTAAGATGCACACATAACAACAGATGGCACAGAAACAGGAAAAGCTGTAATATGCGATGCCGACAGTTCATATGAAACAGATGTTTTAATGTGTGACCCATGTAACTGTATTCCTACAGTATTTAAACCGGCATAATCAGCATTGCCGGGCCAGGATGTTCTTCCTGTAGAGCAGCTGCAAAATCTCACGGTTGATCCTGGTCCAATTCTATAGCAGACACGTACACATCTCCACATATAATCTGACACTCCTCCTCCTCCTCCTCCTCCTCCTCTTCCTGCTGCAGCTTCAGCTACACTGCAACATGCCAGCAGTCATCCATTAAAGAACTGTGTAAGTTTCAACTTTGTCTCTTACTTTTACTCATAGTTTATTCCCTATCGTTAGTATTCTTTTTGTCTCGGCAGGCTCTGTGTACAACTACACTTAGTGAGGTTGTGAAGTAGGCAACACAATTTATTTATCATCAGGACAATGCACAATAATTAACATTTCTGTAAATGTGCCAGTGTTAGCCAACTAATAATTTTCAACTGTAGTCCAGTAACCTAGCATGAGTGTCTTTATGGTGAGAGGAAACCGGAGCAAACACGGGGAGAACATGCAAACTCCACACAGGAAGGCCCGGTCCGGACCAGCGATCAACTGCATCAACCATGCCCCCTTAACAAGACAGAGCTCAGCTTTAGATTGGTTGTTGTTTTGTTTTTTGTTTTTTTTGGGGGGGGTTGGACCACCAAACTTTAGGACCATAAGCCCAATTTCCAGCAAGCCTTGAATGGCCCCTCGTGTGCAATAACTTGATGGGGATCCTACTGGATCTCCTGCATAATGACATTCATCCTAGCGCAAAATAACATTTCATTAATTATTTATTTTACAAACACAAACGATTTAATCAACCAATTAAAAGATGTTGACTTTCATGACTGAAAGGCGCAGGGGTGCATAAAGGGGTGTGATACTATGATAAGAACCTCGAGGATGATTTGTGTCATTAAATGCAAAACAATGAAGTCATGCAGACAACGTAAGTGTTGTGCAACTGCTGATGTTTATCACTTTAACTGTGCACACTTGTTTTCACTTGTAAATAACACAATGCTGTTGTATGTTTTTGCTTAGGATGTGGCTACCTGATCACAAACACAGCTGCATCATAAGTTGAATACTACGGCATCTTCTCAGCGCATGTACAAGGGTGTGAATTTAAAGCAACGAAACTACTAAAACACAGAGTTCTGCCTGTCACTACCAACATACGCCTTGTTTGTGTTTAGGAAACATGACAGGAAGTGATGACGTCAGTGTGTTTCATGTAAGACGGCAACTCGGTTTGCTGTGAGAGCAGCTCAACATGCAAACACGCTATTCTCATCCCCCTTCTAGGTACCATCACTGCTCAAGAGAACTGAAGCACAGGTTAACGTTTTTGATTTTCAGCGGTAAAAAATTGACAGTAAATCAATGTGCAACGTGTTCATAAAAGTATTTGTGTTCAAGTGACGGGCTCAGCTGTTGTTACAAGATTCGCCATCCGCTGAGGTTCAACTGAGTCTATTTAGTGTGCTGGACCGATCAGTGACGCACGTAGACTTTTTGATGACCAAAATGAGCTATGGGAGAAGTTGACTGGCTTTAGTAAGGTACCTGTGAAAAGTGCTTTGACCACAAGACTTTATTGTCATTTCAGCTTCATGGTTTCATTTATGAGACTGTCTCAATCTTGTCGTTCACATCAGAGCAACAATGGAGGAATCTAAAAGAATTTGTGGCCACAGACAACCAATTTTTTAAAGTGTGGAAACTTTATTTCCACACTTTAATCTTCAGAATATAGACTGAAAGGGATCATTTTGACTAGTGCTGTCAAACAATTCAAATAGTTAATTACAATTAATCGCAAATTTGTATCTATTTTAAGTGTCCCTTGACATCTTTTTGTCCTGTTATTTGTTTCTCATATGCATATATTACATCGGCATATAGCCTACTGTAGTGTTTGTTTCACACTAACATTCTCACTTGGAGCAAATAATCTCTAACACAATGCAGCCCTGTCCATCAATAAAAGGGTGAAAAAAACACTTTGACAATGGGGTGGGGGGAAGACTGGCATCAGCTGTGTGCTTGGCCATCAAGTGGTATTTCAGACTGGACGTGTTGCGATGATAGCTCAGTTCACAACGACAAAACACACAGATCACTTCAGTCTTGTTAATAAAACCATTTGGCAACTTATAAAAAGTAAACTTTCCATCCAGAATCTTATCGGCGTCCATCCACTCAAAACGTAACGTTACAACTCTTTGACCGGCTCGCAAGTGTGTGCGGCGTGCCTGTACTTTTGTTTCCGGTCTAGCTAGATCCGGTGTGGTGTTACGTTACTAGTTGTTGCAACAGCATATGAAAAAAACTACAAAGTTTGCTAGGCCAAAAAGAATGTTAATCGCGCATTTTATACATTTTTTTTTAAGCTGTTAAAAATGGGTTCGCGTTAATGCCGTTAATAACGCATTTAACTGACAGCACTATTTTTGATATTTAACTAAATTATTTAAAAATGGCGGATAAGGACTAACTTCAGGACGTCTGTTGCTAGCCATGATGTCGCGGTGAATAGTGACAATTCTCTCCAACCAATCAGTAGTCTGCAGGTTTTCACGTCACCTTTTGGTATCGCCTCAGCTCGCTTGAACAATCATATTTGTATCTGTCAATGTAACAATAGCAGTTTAGAGTAAACAGCAGAGGGACTGAATGTCCTTTCTAAGCACTATTTTTTCTCTGTGCAGAGATTTATGCGATGTTTGCAGTTTTAACCTCTTTGCCGCTGTGTCAGTTTACATCAAAAACTATAACAAACTGTAACAGCTGCCAGTAAAAGAGCCAAAAAATATCACTTAGTGTTTCAAGGTTGCATGTCTACAAAATAGAAGAAAAGACAACTGACAAAGCGTATGGTACAATCAAGATAAAACAAACTTAGCAATCCGTCGAACCACAAAAATGCGTCACACTTCCAGATAAGTTACAGTGAAGAAACTCATGATTGAATGTACAAAGACCCCCCCCCCCCCCCCCCCCCCCCCCCCCTTTCTCAGTCAGTCTGACAGGAAGCTTTTCCCTCCCCCTTCTTCTCCAGCCCCTCCTTCAGCTGAGGTGGGCGTGCTGAGGAAATACAGAGCATGCAGATGTTGACGTTCCACAACGAAAGTTGTGCCCACATCCGTTCAGAATGAAGACTTTTGTAGCCTATAGGCAGGCTGTTCAGAATAACAGTGAAACAGCAGGCGGCTAAGTACGCACTTTCAGCACCACTGGAGTTCAGAGACAAAAACAGGGGATGGAGTGAGTGAGAGACACACTTTTTGTAATGGTTGTATAGCCTTATTATGAGGAGCTTCTAGAGCGTACACTTTCTTCACAGTGATTTCCAATAAACTCTGTTGCATGTTCCATCCCCATAACTCAATGGAATAACTCCCAAAAATCAATCAAAGGCCTGTTCGGTTTAAACCACCAAGTTCTCTCTAACAGTCTCGATCTTCTTTCTCTCTCGCTAACACATTATATTCCCCAGGTAAATATAGGCACACACAGGAGGAAGTAGGTTACAAACTGTCAAGACAGCTATATTACGCACGATATGTACTCCTGCATACTTTGCACTATTGTCTCAACCTGTCTATATTGTTTCAGTTTATAGTGTGTTTAAATAGTTTGTTTTGTTGTTGGTTTGTTTTTTGGTATTTGTTTTGGGACGAATAAGCACATTTTGAGCAATACGACCCAAAGCAAAACTCCTCGTATGTGTCCTCATACCTGGCAATTAAAGCTGATTCTGATGTTATATTTTTTGGAAGGCTTTTTAGACTCACCCCCACTAAGGTGAGAGACAATAACAACTCCCTTAAAACATCTCGTGAATTGAATTAAAGTATCATCTACTGACAGTTTTTAACACGCTTGCCAAACAGGCTCGTGAGTCTTTCAGTGGTCTTTACTGCCAAATTTCAAGCAAACCAGACGGAGATGGATATCTAAAGGAGTATAGACGGACATTTAACGTTTTACTGCAACGTGTGGTGGCAACCTCTTCTAACGCTATCAAAAGGCTTTCTAATGTAGCGCTGCGTATTCTTTTTCGTGTCATTAAAAAACAACATTTTTTTTTGTTAGGCTGTAGCCTACTAACGTTAGCTTACATGACAGCTGTTTCGCAACAGCACTACTACTACTGCTACTACTCCGACGAAGAATCACGAGGACACATACTGTAGGCTCTGAGCGCACGCACACAGCACACAAACACACATTTTATTAAGAAAGCAAACAAATAATTCTGTCTCACCTGTTTTGGAACTTTAGGCTCACTTTTCTGCAGCACCGTCGCGCCTTTTCGTAGTAAATACAGAAGAAGAGCTTTAAAACAGCGTGAGAGTTGTTTACAAAGTTTCACAGTGAACTCCGATTGGTCCGAGGGTAGTTTAGTCGACGCCCCAAACCTCGGCCACCGGGCCGCGTCTCAAACCTTGTTTCCTCGCTGCCTTCTCGTAGACAGCGATCAAGGTGAAAAGACAGGAGCGAGCTGTTGCACGTTAATGGTGTCATGTCAGATGAGTATAGACTTGTGTTTTGTTTTCCTCAGCTCTTTAGCCTAAGTTAACCAGCTAAGACAATTTCAGCTACCTCAGAGTCAGGACACACACGAGGAAGGCAAAACAGGACCTATGATACCTATCAGCAGGGGCACGTTCAATGCCTTTAGTGGCAATTAGTAACGGTCACAGTTTGCAACAGCACATTCGGCATCCAAGTCTCAATAATAATAATAACAATAACAATAATAATAATAATGATAAAATAATTGTCAAGGCATCTCATAACCTACACCAAAATACATCAAATAACACCTTATTGTCAACTTGTTTAGTGAATAAAATCATGCACTTGCCATGCATAGATCATTTCCCCTGCAGTAATGCAAATGTATGCAACATTTTTTCAATAAAAACAGTATTGGTATTTATTAAAATGTATTGTGGCCTCTCAATTTAGAATGTAGCCTTTTAAATAAATAGCGAAACAATGCAGCCTCATGCCATTTTGGGGTTTTAGTTTGCTGCACAACGATGCAGTTCTTATTACCTCACAAAACTTATGATTTTTACTAAAGTTCCCACGGCATGAAAATTTCACTTCATGAGGTTTTTTAACAACAATATGCGTTCCCCCAGCCTGCCTATGGTCCCCCAGTGGATAGAAAATGTGATAGGTGTAAACTGAGCCCTAGGTATCCTGCTCTGCCTTTGAGAAAATGAAAGCTCAGATGGGCCGATCTGGAATCTTACCTCTTATATGGTCATAATGGGTAAGATTACCTCCCCTTTCTCTGCTTTGTCTGCCCAGAGAATTTGGCCCACCAATGAGAGAGAGACATCATGGCTTTCAAACGAGCAAAGTGGAAGTTGGTCAATGCCACAGACCCAGCCTCCACCTTGTCCCCCTCCCCTCCTCAAAAGCTACAGACTCAGAAATAGCACATCCTAAGCTAAGCTCATTGTGGGACTGCCTCTAGTGCCTGTAATCTTGCACCAAGGCAGAATTTTGGGAAAGAGACTTCAGATATGTCATTAGGGGACCTATAAGGTCTATATGCTGTAAAAAAAAAAACTTCAGTTATGGTATTAGGGGACCTATAAGCTCTATATAAAAGCATCCAAACAGCACCGTGTCATGGGATCATTACTATATTTCATAATTATAACAATTTCTTTAAGTATAACAATTTCCGTTAAGTCACATAAAGCTGACTTGCAACTTTTCATTTAAGATGTAGAGTCTTTTTATTCTGGTGTAATAATAACATTCTGGACTGCCAACAGAAAAATGTAGGAGATAACAAGCAACACAACAGTTTCCCCCCAAAAAATGTTCACATTCTTAGTTTCTTATTATTTGTCTTTAACAATCAATGCAGACAGGAGTGTACCAGGCGACCAATGTTAATGCCGTTCTATATGGAATTTGAATCAAACTAATACCTCTTTTCTGAATATGAATGCTTCATCAATGGACTTTAGGAACAAAGAATATGTACTGCACTCGGTCAAGACCAACAAGAATATTTGACGAGTCCCATGGCCGAGTCCGAGACAAGTCTGAGTCCAATTACCAACAAGTCCGAGACAAGACTGAAACAACAGAAAAACGTCTGGAGTCCGGACTCAAGTGCTACTGTTTTATGGTTCTGTTCAGGCATTCCCTTTGAAAAGGCCCCATCTGGTAATGAATGTGTGTTTCTCCAACCACTAGCCCAGCCTGGCAGACAGGATATCACCCGGGAAATGGAATCCACCATTTTTGGTGTCACCACTTTCCAGATTATTGCACACACCAATACACATCTTAACCTTTGACCCCTGCATGCACTACTTAAAATACACTATCGTAGTCTTACAATACATGACAGGCAGCATTCACCAGACCACATCCTGGTATGAACAACTTGGTGTAAATGTCAGTGACCTCTCACCTATTAGTAGAACTGATAGGTCATCATAATGGATGAGGGGCGAAATGTCTTCTGAGAGTTTCATGTTTACCAGACTTTGTTGCACATGGATGAATCACATAAATTCTACTAGACATGCTGCCAGAAAAGAAGTGACCTTGGTACCTTGGCAGCTGTGAAATAAGAGAAGTGACAAATGAAGACCAAAAGTCCCCAACAACTATCAGTGAGCCTTAACCCTACTGCCAATACATACATTAACTTGTAAAGTCCCATTTGTTAATAAGTAATTAGCCTTAATTGATTTCCAAGCATTTTAATGGCCACTTATCTGCAAATACAGTCTGCAGGGTATGCAGAATACAGATGTATATTACCACTTATGTTTCTTTGCCCCTTTTTTTGAGCATACATTAAGCAAATAGAATTTCTGTTATTGATCCTTGTGTCTGTGTTATATCTTCTACGTAAAAAAGACTGGCATGAGAACGTCTTTGCGAGTACATTTCTGTATCCAATTTAAAGTGTCACATGTTATCCCACTGCCTGCCGCTTCACCTGTATTTCCAAAGCCTAAAAGAAGGTTCTGATTAATGAATATGAATTTCACAGAAAGAGCCAGAAAAATAATTCAACACCTTGGTGGGCTCACATAATAAGTCTTTTACAGCAGTGCATTTAACTGAGGGCCAGGCTTTGATGAGACGAAATAATAATTTTGAAGATAAGAGAAAAAAGACTCAATGTATTTCACAGGCGTCATGGTTTCCATGTAAATGGGGGCAGGGAGAGACGACGGCAAAGACGGAGCGAAGCAAATGTGTTCACAGGCGTCAAACCTTTTGGAGGTTTAATAATTTATTTTCTCCTTTTTTTTCGCATATTATTTTTTCACACACACATGATCACATACACACAATTGCAGACAAACACATGTGCAACAAATATTTTGACAAAAGCAGGCATTCCCAGGGTAAAGCGAATTTGGCATGGTGAAACGATTTCTAATGTGTTCACATTTGGTGCTGTATTAATGGCAGCAATTAATAAGCTTCAGAGATTTTAACAGTGGTGAGAGGATACACCACTATGGGTCAAAATCCTGCATTGAAAATCTTAATTAAGAATTACTATGTTAGTATCATCCGCACAATTTACTTTACTAAAATCTTCCCTGACAGTGTTTTACTATGATGTTTTTGGATTTTGGATTTCACTGCTGCATTATTTGTATGTTGCTTGCTCCTGCTATCCATATTTAAAGGGATAGTTTGGATCTTTTTGCCATTTACCTTAAAATAGGCCCACTTAAATTAAAAAGGGTACGATTTGTTTAGAATATTTTCACCACTTAACTTTGCTGTCATACAACCCTTTCTTCAAAGCCACCAGACTCCACCAGACAACAACAGTAAATTGACCTCGCAGAACACAAGAGTTGCTTTTTAGTTTGTAACTTTGGTGTTTTACAGTAAAAGGGTAATGAACTAATAAAACTAAATAACCGATCAAGGCAGCGGTAGACCAGCAGCTCACGTGTTCTGAGAGGTAAAATATTTATGTTGAATAACTTAATTTTTACATGTGAAGTTGTTGTACAAAATACATAGTTTTTTTAAAGTTGATTGTAGTTTTAAAATACTACTTTGCCAAGAGGAGAGCAGACAGCAGCAAACAGTAGCTTCAAATTTCAGCTCACTACTCAAAGACAATAATCTGATATCGTATCGACAAATGGTTACTCAAACAACGAGGTCGTAAGAGTGTTTAATAAGAAATCACTGATTTTACAGTGAAACAAATATTAGTTTATATATATATATACATACATACATATATACATACATATATATAGACATTTCATGACTGGGATTGCTGCGGTGCAATTCTAAACTCCGGTGGATTTATGAGGACTATGTTGAACTGCTCTTCAGATCTCTGCAAGGTAAATCCAGACAGCTAGCTAGACTATCTGTCCATTCAGAGTTTTCTGTTGCACGACTAAAACAACCTTTGAACGTACACATTCCTTCCCAAGGCTATTCTGCAGCGGCACCCGCCTGTGATGATTGTGATTGGATTAAAGAAATGCCAATAAACCATTCTCCCATCCTGGAATGCTGTGTGGACTAGTGTGGAATGCATTGTAAGAAATATAAGTATAATAAAGAATGAACATGCAAAGCAACTACAAAAACATAGTTGCTGCTGTTGCACCAGCATCTTAGTAGTTAAAGAGCTAAACCCTCAAGTAATCATTTGTCAGAAGGGCCACTTATTTAGAGATTGTCTCATCAAAATTCTAATATTTTGTAGATCTTGGTAAAGAAAACAGTCAATTAGCCCTAGCCATTTTAGCCAAAGAAAACTCCAGCATCAGTGAGCGATCAAACAGT
The DNA here is from genome assembly GCF_013103735.1 of Etheostoma cragini. NCBI lineage: Eukaryota > Metazoa > Chordata > Actinopteri > Perciformes > Percidae > Etheostoma > Etheostoma cragini. The sequence goes on from NC_048414.1 coordinate 17,810,339, forward strand.
TCTCCTGAGAAAACACTACTGAAATGATGTGTTTGATTTCTGTTATCCTGCTTTGCTGCTGCAGCTGTGTGCTGAGAAAGGAAGGTTAAATACATCTGTCAACTATTTCCTGACTAAAGATTACAGGATTGGTTGAAATGGGGCAGCGGGTAACAAATGAAAAAACAAACAATTATACAATTAATCAATTTCCATCCTTATGTATAAAATTATATATTAAAGATTATAAATAACGATATGGCTTTGTTCTTGTAAATTTTAGCTCACTCTTCAGTTGTCCAATCACAACCAGAAAATACATCATAATATTAAAATATATACATACATTCTTTTCCAGTCAACGATAGGTCATTCTTCTCATCCAGAGTAGGCAACCATATTGATTGTGAACAATTTCATCACGTACTGTACCAGGGATTATTGCCCACCAGAGGTGGTTGCGTGATGGCAATCATGTTTTTTTGATTGCACCGCTTTTGTGACCATCTGACCCCCATGCGTAAAGCTCAAAGTGAAGCAGGTGGGCGGCAGCATCACTTCCCTGGATTACGGAATTTTTAATTGATAGTGCAGTTTGGGCTTCTCCAGAGCATTGAGTTGGAAATGTTGCAGAACAGAAAAGCTCACTGGGAACTACACCTCACACCTTTCCTATTCAGTCTCTGCACAGCACGCTTCAGATTTAGCTCGAGCCGTCATATCCAGAGTTTGTTTTCTCTTTTGCTGTAGGATGCGTCTCTATAGAGGCAGAGAAATGGAATCCATCTGCACCTGAAAATTAGAAATAGTGCAGTGTTTTCCCTCGATTTGTGGAAGACTTAGATGTGCCACTTTGGCGGAAGGTTTTAGGAGTCCTCCATTAAGAAAATTGATGTTTTTCACACAAAAAAAACATGCAATTTTACATAATTTTGGACAGTTATTATTTCTACCACATCTGTCTCCGAAACGTTGGAAAAGCTAGAGAAGATAAATAAATAACACTCAAAAAGCTTAAAGACAAAAATTGGTGAAGAAATCCACTAGAAACCATAATCTTTAGATCTTTTCTTTAGTTGAGTAGTCCTCAGCTTTGATGATTATACATTTATTTGTCTGAGGAGGTGCCCAAAATGGCTTGGGTGTTGTACCCAAGCGTTATAATGGCAGGGAAAAACCCTGCAGTGGTGAACTTGTATTGGCACAAGGCGAGAAAGAGTTCCATGGTGTATTCTTTTCAGTAAGGTGAGTTCAAGTCTAAACAAAAACCGGATCTTCACTTCACAAGATTGTGAAATGATGGTTTATGCTCCTAGAGAAGCCACAACATATGAAATCAACGTTGAAAACACATTTTATTTGCAATGTCATGAAGAAGCACTACACTACCAACAATCCTAAGCATAACATTATGTAAGTGTTCACAGCACCTGCCAACCCACGAACAGCAAGTGAGCTGCTACCACTGAAGTATACGATCGTTGTGTACACAGTCTTGTACCTTTGCCTTTTTCTTTATTTTCATAATGTTGTTTTGTTTTTGCCCTGAATCAAATGTTTTGTAGTCACTTTTTTTATACAAGCATCATGGAGCCATTGAATGAAAAAAAAAAAACACTACCGGAACCATGGCAGTTTACAAATTTGACCAATATTTGTTGTGAACTTCCTTTTTGAACATGTTAATTTGAATATACTATGGTAAATTGTATATTCCATCTAATTTTTTAATGTAACTTTCTTCAGATAAAAATGTCAGGCAGATCACCGACAATACATGAGGAACAAGAGTCTCAGGGATGCCTGACCAAGGCAAAGTCTCTGATGCGCCTGACCAAGGGAAAGTCTCTGGTGCGCCTGACCAAGGCAAACTCTCTGGGTCAGCTGAGGCACTGGGAGACTGGTCAGCGCAGACCCAGGAAGACTGGTCAGCGTAGACTCTGGGAGAACGGTCGGCGTAGACTCTGGCAGAGCGGTCAGCGTAGACTCTGGGAGACTGGAAGAGCGGTCAAAGAAGAATCTGGAAGAGTTGTCAACTCTGGAGTAGCGGTCGACGAAGACTCTGGAAGAGTGGTCGATGAAGACTCTGGAAGACGTTTCAGCATAGACTCTTGGAACTCTGGAAGAGAAGTCGACTAAGACCGCTGCACAGCACCAAGAGCTCAGAAGCGCAGGACAGCAATGGCACCTGTTTATTGGACAACACATGCTCCAATCCACAGGACAACACACGTTCTGTTCCGCTGCACAGCTCCAAGGGCTCAGGACCGCTGGACAGCACGGGCTCTGGGCTGAATAGAGGGTGAAACGGGGAATAGCGTTGAGACCCATATCGACAACCTCCTCTCTTGTAGCCTCTACAGTTCCAAGAAACTGTTGCCAGACGGGTCCGCTTAGGTTCTGCAAGCCCGTATGCTGTGGGCTCAGGACTGCTGTACACCACAGAATTGGGACTGCTTGAAATTGAGGACTCAGGACTGGAGAGAGGGTGGCGCTGGACATGGCATCGGGAGCCATGTTGACCCTAACTCCGTCTATGTCCTCCATGAGTTCCAGAGAATATAGCCAGGCGGATCCCTACAAAACACTGCTTATTGTAGGGGTTGCCTGCAGAACAGGTAGCAGCAGAGCCGACAGACAGGAGTTCAGAGGGGCTGTTAGTAGCTGTGCTGGACCTTTTCCCTTCCAGCTAGAAGGCTGACTGCTTTGGCCTCCTCAGTCCTCTTAACACACATAGCAGCATACTGAAACAAAGTATGTGGCTCTCCTTCAGGCTGAAAAAGGACACAATTATGAGATGTAGAAACAAGAGCAGGCTGGTTTATGAAAAAGAAACCTGTAGCCTTAATGCTAGTAGGCTGAGAAACAGGCTTACATGAGTCAAACGTACTCAAACTGCTCAAGATAGCAGTTGGAAGAGTCGGAGTGGAGTCGAAGTGCATAGCCAAATGAAGAAAAGAGTTCTTTAACCAAGGTTTCTCCAACACCATCTCACGAGCCTCCAAGAAAAATATCTCCTTTTGATACTCACTGCTAGCCTCTTTCCACATGGCCTTTAGTTCTACCAAGTTGAAAAGAAGCTCACAAAGTTCATCTGACATAATCTCCTCTGGATCCAAACAGGAGTCGGCTGAGTCCATAGTGGCGGACTGAAATGCACGACTTGGACAGGGAATCACAGGTAAGTAGATTTATTGTTCCAAGAACAATGCAGGCAAAGGTACAACAGGAGCAGAAAATAATCATCATCAGGAAACAGGCAAAAGTCCAATAACATCGGGAAAACAAACTCCAAGGAAACTTCTGATTAGAGTGACTTAAAGTACAACTACAATCTGGCAACAGTGAGTGGAAATGGTAAGTATTTAAGCACTGGGAACTAGGGAAGCTGAAAACCAACAGGTGAATCAAATTGTGGGCAGAGATGGTAATCATACTGGCGGGAAACAAACAATGGCAGGAAGACAACCGAAATAAATGAAAACAAATAGTGTTTTTTAAAATAAAACAGGAAGTCAAAGAAAACACGAAACCAACCACAACAGAAACTTGACATGTTGTTACTTGTACTGTTACGGCTGGTCAGAGGACGACTTCAGGTGCAGGTACATTATCACCGGTGACAGTTATAAAACACACCACTGCGTTCTCTATAGTAAGGTTGGCTGGTCCTCTCTTTCCTTGAGGCACAGTTTTCACTGGCACTTGTTTGTTTTTAAAGCTTACATTAAACTTTCTCTCTATATCTCCTCCCTATTGCATTAGAATCTTGCTCTGCAACAAACTCTGTTGTTAGAGGTACTCCCATCTGCTACTGTTTTTAAGCAATAGCTGTTTTTTTTTGTGTATGACTCTTGATACACAAGTAAACTCGTCATTGAAAATGAGGGGAACTTCAATGCCCTTTGAATAAAATTAATACAGAGCATGGGAGACGGAGTAACAAGGAACAGGATTTATTTAAAACATAGATAACTAAGGTGAAAGGCTGGGTGTGTGAGGTGAGCAGGTGACGGCCAGGGTGAAGATGGTGGTGTCCAAGTGTCCAAATGAAGAGTGGAGCAGGTAGTAAGCAGGTTGGAAAAAACAGATCCAGACTGACGCAGCGATCCTGCAAGAAGACAGAAGAATATATGAGTTTAGACTGAAGACAAGCAATTGGTAGCTGTAACTGAAGACTAAAACACACTTTGAGTTTGCTGACCTAAGGTAACAAAGTTATACGGGTAACCAAGGGTGCAACTTTGGGTCCAACATTGCGGGGGATTGACATCTCCACATATCTATAGAAAGTGTTTGTTTCAACATTACAAAGAAAGTGTCTGGGTCATCCTGCAAGACAGTTTGACGTCTAACGCTTCATTTCCTGCATTCTGATGAATTCTTTTGCAACAAATTGTGTCTTTTCAAGTTATGGTGAAAATGTCTATTTTTTAAAAAAGATTATTGGGCTTTTCTGACTTTATTTGATAGGACAGCTTGGTGAGAAAGGGAAGACATGCAGGAAATCCTCACAGGTTGGATGTGAACCCTGGATCTCTGCATCAAGGCATAAACCTCAGCATATGTGCACCTACTATACTCACTGATCCAATCCGGCCACATGCAGGCTATTATCAAGTGGTTTACGCATGTATTTTCCGTTTCATTCTGTTTTCTTTGTGTTGGAATTTTACAATCGGTGAATTCATGGCCTATGGTTAACTGTCCCAGCAATCTCAGCATGGTAAATTGAGACAGCTATCTGTCTAATCTCTCGCACGGCTATTATGCAGCGGCTCTGTGCAGAATTTAGCATTGCCCATGATGATTCTGATGGTTTGAAGAAATGCCAATTAACCAAAACATGTTTTCATCCCATCCCGGGAATGCTATGTGGAGTAGCCAGACTCTCCTTTAGTGCGCTTTGGAGCGGGTCTGGCGAAGCGAGACTACTGTCCACATAACCATCCACCCCAACATGTCAGACTGATGGTTGAGGTATGTGCAAGCGGGAAGGTCAGAAAAAGTAAAAAGTGCCTTAACGTGGCTGATGGCTTTTTGTCTGAGGCTCACATTGGGTTGCCCAGGGAGCACTAGCAGGCTAATTAGCACAGTGCCAAGTGCTTAATCCCCATCTAAATCATTAGTCTGTGAAACAAACAGCAGTGCTCAGATTGAAGGTAATTAAGAGCGATCCCTGACACACAGACTGAGTGTTACGCTATTCCTCTAAGCTCAGCTTCACTGTCAAAACAAATCTCTCGCTTGCGTTTAGCAGCTCTGCACCCACGTGTTGTTGCTGTTTGGCAGAAACCTCGTATCTCCTCATTTCAGGCATTTATTTTTCTTTCACATATCAATGCTAATTTTCACTCTTTACGTCTGTCGGTTTCACATTTTAAAACAGGGACGAGGCAACACATTCTCACTCCCATCTCGTAAAATGTCGAATTAGCCGGTTTTCAGTACTCTTAAAAAAAAAAAAGTTTTGGACATACAAGGTTTTTACCCAACAGCGACAATATGTGTGTTGATGCAGTACACTCCTACAGCTGTCAAGACTGGCTACTAATATTTGTATGAATATGAAAAGATTTAACAGAAGAAACAATTTTCACAGACACGACTAACATAGATGAAATAATGTGTCCCTGAACAAAGGGATGGGTGGGGGGGGGTCGAAACCCAAAAGTAGCCCTCAGTATCTGGTGTGGCCACTAGCTTCATTAAGTACTGCGGTGCCTCCTATACCTGTCCCGCAGGTGTGTTATTCAGATGTACCGATCCTATGTAGGTGTTGTTACACGTGGTCTGCCACTGCAAGTACTGTGTTAGGCGTCTCACAGTGGGGACATTGCAATGTAATGCCGTGGCCACACAATTTAATAATTTATTGATATGGGAAAGTACAATTTACATTCTGTTTTTATTACACACAGGCCTGAAATACAGTACATACACATGTACGCACTAATGGAGAGCAGTCAGGGAGCTGTTGGACTGCTAAAGAGGCACCCTGAGTGTCTTGGGGCTTCGATGCCTTGCTCAGGAGCATCTTGGTAGTACCCAGGAGGTGCAGCTCTCAATGACTCAGCTTATTTAGTTTGTGTTATAATTACTGCGTCATTTCTATCAGGCTGACCTCAGTACCTTGATTTCATTGTTCATAGATCATCTCTGCCCTGTGGACACATGTTAGTACCATAGTAGGTTTGGAAAACGAGTCTCATAGTATACAATGAATAAAAGCCAAAAAACACTGTGACACCTTTACTTTGTAGCAGCCTATAGAAAGCTCACTTATAAAACATATTAAACATTACATTACATTACTTACTTACTCAGATCCGATTTAATAAAAAAATGTTGTGGCCTGATCACAGCAAATAGTTTTTTTATGGAGCCGTGTATTTCATTGCTTTGGGGGCGGGGTTTAATTCATCTGTGTCAAGTGTTAATGGCATATCCACCAAGGACACAAGGATGCTAAATGGGGGAGAACAGAAAATCCATCACTTCTAATCTCTGTGCCTCTGATGTCTGGAGTCCAATAACTGCAGACATTGCCTTTCTGTGATATCACATTGGTTGCCGCATCCATTTTGCACGCTGAGAGCACAGTGGCTAAGAAAACTCACCTGTTAATTTGCCGTGGGCCTTGCGCCAGTGATCCTTTAGTTGAACGTCTAAGTATTGTTTGTGGATGATCAACTGTTTTATGTATGTACAGTGTGTGCTTATGGCTTTTACTCGTGGTCTCTCATACTTGGACCAAGCTTGGCTAGAATGCTTTTTTTCCCCCCGCGCCATATTCATGGAACGCGGCACAGAGCACCTAAAAAATTGGTCCCTCCCCCATCTATCAGTCAATTTAAAGGCCCTGAACACACACACACAGGTGTTTCCAGTTAACCTGGAGGATTAGCCCTCTTCCCATGACTGTGTGGGTGTGTGTACCATAGATATAGAACAATATCTATGGTGTGTAGACTGATTGATTGACATCCGCTGTCATGTCGCTATCAAGTTGGACACAAAATCAAACAAAGCAATTGCCGGTCATCAATTCTGCAAAGACTTGGCTCGAACGAGCCTATTCTTATTGATGGAAAATATTTGTGATCTAATAAATTCCCATCCCAGCTTTTGCCCACTTACAATCTGAGCAGAGTTGAATCAGCCAGATTAACTTAAATCACCTATGTGGGTGTTCAGAGGCTTAAAGGCCTGGCCCAGTGACTTCACTGTAAGTTCTTTTGATTGTTTATATCTTTTTTATCTGTTGTATTTGTCTATTTGTTGAAATGCAAATGTTATGCACTCGACCCCCACTGAAAATGAGTGTCTCCCTAGAATTGGGCCCAGAGATTTAAAGGCCCTGCACACTCATATGGGTGTTTTCAGTTATTGTGGCTGATTAGACCTCTTCCCAGGACTTTGTTGGTGTGGTTAGATCAATTGAGGGACATCTTCCCTAGTCCCCTGTTATTGCTGTTGCACCTGTATGGGCAGGACAAATGATAGATTTATCATTTTTATTGGTAGAAAGAATTTGTGACCTAATAAGTTCCCACCAAAGCTCCAGCCCACCTTCAACCTGCAGAGTCTAATTAGCTAAAATATCTGAAAACCCATTTGTAGGACATGTAAAATGTAAAATGTAAAATGACATGTCACAGATGAATCCATAGTCTTCCACTGGGAGGTATATGATCACCAGCTACTACTCAACATTTGTCTGGTGACACAGAGGACTACTAATCTACTACCCACTGATATTGAAGACGACCAGAGTGGTTACATATAGAATGTTTGGCATTTGTTAGAACTTCCAACAAAATATTATTCCTATTTGCTTTCGTTCTGAGAGTCAGATGAAAAGATCCAAAATCAGCTATAGTAAGGAGAGGTTAGCCTATCTTAGATTAGCACAAATAATACACTGCAAATTATTTGGTTCTTAACAAGATAAAAAAAAAACAACTTAGATTTAGAAGTGTTTTAAGAGTGAACATTTTAAGTGTTCAACTTTAGACTATAATGTTAAATCAAGCAAGCTTGTCAAGTGAAATTATTTTGGTGCATGGACAGATGATTTCCCTTGTTTTGAGTATATCTTTTCCCTCAGATTTAGATTTTTGTATCTTGTTTTTAGACACCCCTTTTTTGCAGTATAGAAAAGAGGGAGAAGCAGCTCACCTGGCTCTGTCCAACAGGTCAAACATTTCTCTACAGAGGAGGACATTGGCAGTCGAAGGCAAGCAACTTTGTCATTTCCTCATCCATAAAAATCTGAACTCATACAAGGGCTGACATTTTTTTTTAAATCTAACAGATATTTAGGACTAATTTCAACAGCTAATATTGTTGCCTTCAAGCGAAAAAGATTTAGGGTTTGATTATTGGCCCTGCAGTTTGTGTGTGCGAATCCATTTTCATTTGACAGTGCCAAGATTATGCGTGCACCAGAGACTTTAAATGGCCTGTACAGGGTTTGACTTCTGCATAACGCATGCTGGAAAACCCCTAGAAGCTTGTGATCCTAAAAAAGATGAAGTTGTCAAGAAAAGAAATAAGTGAGTCTATTATGATGACAAGTAATGAAGATAAGCTACACACTTTTGTTTGTATCTGTTTGTATTCATATGTGCTTGTGGGATTTAAAGCAGTGTAGATTTTTCTGGGCAAAACATGGGCATTGTCAGCAGCACTCAAACGGACAAACAGTAATGTGTGTAATAATACATAAAAATGTATTATTAAGTATTGTTTTTCCATCCTCTTTTATCCTCAGCTCCTCTGATATTAACATGTGGGTGGCTAATGTGTTGTTTAAATGATAAAGGATTCCATTGTGTTTTCTACTGTCCTTATTATTGTGAACAGCGTGATGTCTAGTTTAGTAAGATAAAAACAGATAATGATTTTGTGAATATGGTTGATGCTCAAAGACTGAGATGATGATAAATTAGCCAGTTATCTTGAGAAAGCCTGAGAGACACTAAAATGCTCTTTAGCAAGATGATCTAAATGTTTGTTTGTATTTACTGTTTTTTATAAATATTATTTTTATCGTTTTAATTCATAATTCATAATTTCTATTTTGTTTTTTGTTTTCTGTTATTAATTTCTATTATTACTTCTCCACACGTTCGGTACGTTCAAGGCCGGAATATGCCTGTTAAATGGTTGTCATGTAGCTGTGTATTTTAAGCCATGCCCAGGGTGGTGCTACACTATTATTTATTATCTGTGATGGATGGTGATGGAAAGTAACTCCTTTACTCAGGTACTGTACTTAAGTAAAAGTTTGAAGTACTTTACTTGAGTATGTACAGTTTCTGCTACTTTACACTTCTACTCCAATTCAGAAGCAAATATTGTAAATTTTACTCCCCTGCATTTATTTAGTTACTTTAGTTACTGGACTCAGGTGGATGTTATGCAATATAATTCACAAACTGCCTAACAGTATAATAAGTAATTAAATTAGCCCCACCATTAGCAGCTGCAACGCTCAAGTGATAAACACGTTAATGCATTGTGCATTGATAAATATCCTCTTATTTTATTGCACATTATTCTGAAACGGGCCATTCTGCATCATTAGTATTTTTTGCTTTTGTTACTTTAAGTGTGTTTTGATGCTAATACTTTTGTACTTTTACTTAAGTAAAATTGCAGATGGAACAGAGCATTTCTACACTGGGGTGTTGCTGCTTTTCACTAAGTAGAATATCTGAGTACTTCTTGACAACACAACTGAAGGCTTGCATGTTTGTGTCACTGCCAGTAGGGGGAGGAAGAGCACACAAAGTGACAGATATAGACAACTCCTTGTAAGGTTGTGGCACAAAAAGCAGAGTCGATGAAGTCATCCATTTGCTAGATACAGACAGGAGCAAATAAAAGTCTTTCCCATATTTAATTATCCACCTCATCATTGCGGTGCCTTTTACAGACAGACATAAGACAATCATAAACACTGAATGTATTAATGAGAAAGATTTACAGGAAAAGAAAAAAGACATGTGAGGACATGCTGCCACAAACACATACATATTCACATGTCGCAGGAGGCTTCTAATAAAAGAGATGCTCTGATGTCTCCCAGAGGTAAGTCTGCTTTTTTTCAGCAGGTAGACATGATGTCAGCCGCCTTTGAAATTGTCTATTTCTTTTTCAGTAAACAGAGTTCTTCATCTCACCAGGGGTTCCAGAGCAACAGCAAAGCGCAGACCTATTCAGACCACCCACTGACTCATCTGGGCTGCAAGGATTTACATGTTACATCCTTGACACTTGACACACAATGAAGGAGGGGACAGACAGAGAGTTAGGGCAGTTGTGTTTGTGTCATTCTGATCTTTCATCATTTGACTAATTAGGGCAAAATAGATTTGCTGAATTAAAAACTGAAAGCACGCGTAAATTTGCATAATACATTGGGTCTTCCCAAAGCAGAGATCCCAGCCCTTGATTGCAAATCGATATATACCATGTATGCATGATTGGACCTAGCTAAAATGGCTTTGTAAGGTGAATATGGTAAATTTATATTGCGCCATTCTACCTTAGAGTGCTTTAAAATTTGCCTCTCATTTACCCATTTACACACCGAGCCGACATGCAACCCTGCAAATCTGCTCATCGGGAGTAACTTGCGGTTCAGTATCTTCCTCAAGAACTCATTGGAAATATTCCCTTTTAAGGGTCCCTTATCTACTTTCTGATCAAGAGTTCATGCAATTGCATGTAATCTTATTTTATAATCTTTCTTTATAAAACACATGTTGACATGATGGTATGGAGTCATGCCATGGTCACACACTTTTAGAAACATATGAGCACCTGCAAGAACAAAAAGCATTGGTTTAATGGGAATACTGTCTCTAATGCAGAGGTATTTTAGTCAGTGTGATAACCAGTCAAATTGTGAGTGAGTCCACAATGAGACACACAAATGCAGTCGTGTTCAGAATAATAGCAGTGTGTTTAAAAAAGTGAGTAATGTTCATCTTTGGAACAGCTTTAAATTCCACAATACCAATGCATTGGGAACACTGCACATTCAATTTCAAAACATGACCAAAATTGATCAGGTTTGTGTTATACCTTTACAGAAAGTGAAGAAAAACGAATGTTAGGCTATTCAAAATAGCAGTATTTGCATTTTCAAACTCAAACATTTACTGTATAAACTGAAAAATGTCTCAATGGTTTGCTTTACTTTGAATCACTGCACTAATATTTAGTTGCATAACCATTAATTCTGACTACTTCACATCTGGGTTGCATGGAGTTGACCAACTTCTGGCACCTGTGAACAGGTATTCCAACCAAGATCCATTGAACTGCATCCAACAGTTCCTCTGCATTACTGAGGTTTGCCTCAGAAACAGCATTTTTGATGTCACCCCACAAGTTTTCCATGGGATTGAGGTCCAGGGATTGGGCGGGCCGCTCCATATCATCAATCTTGTTGATCTGGAACCAAGACTTTGCTCGCTTACTGGTGTGTTTTGGGTCATTGTCTTGTTGAAAGACCCATTTCAAAGTAATTTCCTCTTCAGCATAAGTCAACATGACCTCTTCAAGTATTTTGATGTATTAAGACTGATCAATGATCCCTGGTATGCGGTAAATAGGCCCAACACCCCAGTATGAGAAACATCCGCATAACATGATTTTGCACCACTATGCTTTGCTGTCTTCAGTGTACTATGGCTTGAATTCAGTACATGGGGGTTGTCAGACAAACTGACTGCGGCCCCTGGGTACCCCAAAAAGAACAACCTTTCTCTCATCAGTCCACAGACTGTTGCACCATTTCACCTTTGGCCAGTCAATGTGTCCTTTAGCAAATTTCTACTTATTCAGTAGATGTCCTTTTTTCAGCAATGGGACTTTGCGGGGGCTTCTAGTTGATAGCTTTGTTTCACATAGCCTTCTTCTTATAATAACAGTATTCACAGGTAACTTTAAAGTCTTCTTTGATTTTACTTGGAGCTGATCATTGGTTAAGCCTTTGGCGTTTTGGCTATTCTTCGATCTATTCAAATGGTAGTTGACCGTTTTCCCCACATCGTTCAGGCTTTGGATGCAATTTCAAGGCATTGGAAATAATTTCGGCTGAGAAGACTGCACTTCTTTATATGTTTTCCCCTCTCCAATCAACTTTTTAATCAAAGTCTGCTGATCCTCAGAGGAATGTATTTCAGAGTATTTCAGTGTGAAATGCACTATAACCAGCAGGCATAACATTTGCTTCCTTCCTTCCTTAAATATGAGCCATAATTGACACCTGTTTCTTCCCAGAATCAATCACTTCACTAATTGAACACAACACTACTAATATTTTGAACATGCCCCTTTCAATTACATATTCAATTACACAGAACGAGCAGCATCCATGTCATGACTGTTGGGTCTGTTGGTTTTCTATGAATCTACAACACTTACTAGTAAATTATTTGCCATGTAGAAATATCACTTCTATGAAAAAAATATGATTTGTGTTGTTAGTGATGTTCAACCGCTATTACTTTTAACACAACTGTACGTGTCGTAGAAGAAAACTCAGAAATGAATTATTAGATTGTCTCCCTGTTTATGGTGGTGGTTGCTTTTGATCACCAACTGAAGGTCAGAGTTATATTTACCACTGCAACACTGGAGTGGATGTGAATGATTTAATTGGGAGGTACAGATTAGTGAGGCAAGATCCTGTGATGAGAGTGAAGTGAGTAACTTGATTAAATCCAGTTCTGGTCTGCAATCTCTGTCAGGATCAGTTACACAGCATTCCACTAAGGTGGCGTCTGAAATTAGACAGGAAATCGCATTCTCCATCAGTGGAAAGATGTGCAATGCAAGGTATGCCATTTCTGCCAAGAGTTTTTTTCTTTTTTAAAAGGTTAGGGTTCCAGAAGTGTTTTCCCCCATTCAATATCTCCATTGTATCTCTGTTTCATTTTATTTAATTATTTTAAGCCTGAAAACCAGCCAACCAGCTCTAAGATAAAACGTGACCGTAAGACATTTGGCACATAATAACATTTTAAAAACCACAAAAAAAAGGCAAAGCTAAAAGACTTTGTGCAGAAACTGTCACAGATATCAATGGCGCCAGCCATTTGGGGGTGCGGTTAACATTTCCATGGTAACAATGAGTTCCGCCAATCAGAGACATTGCAGTTACCCTTAGGATTGTGGGGAGTTTAATTTCTTGCAAATTAAACATGCCACACGTATTTCAGTACTTTGCGGTAATGTATAAAGTTATACCATGGACTATTTATCATTTTTTGTGGAAAAAATGCCTTGGTTACCTTGTTTCAAGCCACTTTCAAGCAGTAGTGCGTTACAAAAGTAAGAAAATTAGAGTAATGTATTCCTTTTGGCTCTGACACAGTAATATAACAATAATTAACAATAATATAATTTTGGTAATATTATACCCAATGCAATCTCAGTAAAGTGAGATACAACGCATTTAACCCAGCATTTGATGGCATTTGTTTTGTTAAGAATGCTGCAGAGGAAAATCTGGCAAGTCCACACTGCATTCTGGTATGGGAGAAAAACATGCTCTGGTTTATTGGCATTACTTTAAACCAATCACAATTGTCTTTTGTGGCGCTAAGCTCTGGACGCAGGTACAGTGCATCTATAAAATAGTCTTGGTAAGGAAATTGTTTTGGTGGAAGATTTGCATTTATGGAGGAGAGTGCTGGAATTTAAATGGCTGTCGAGTGTTGGATAAGAATTTTACTAATTTAAATTTTACACATCCTTGGGAACCTCCGGTGGCACCGGAACAATCATGTAATTGAGACGTTGTTGATATAGACTACAATTTCAATAATTGATTACATTGCTCCTTGTACATTTTCAGATGCAAAGCACGTAATGGATGGAGACGGTAACTCAATCACTCATAGATTCAGTTCACCTTTCTGCCCTCTAGTGGTCATTAAAGCTGTTGTCATGCAGAAAAGTTCTACTGAGACTCTCGTAACTCTGGTTCGCCACTGGGCACATGCTGCGTTACGGCTGCGCCACTGTCTTGTTCCGTCCTCCGCCACGCGCCATTCCACACCAGGAGCATAAACGGAGTTAATTTGTTAAAGCAGGGCCGCGCCTAAACCACACCATTAATCACCAGACAGACCTACATATGCATATGCCACATGCCGTTGCCGTAGCCTTTCAGCGGCTCTCGGCCTTCTTGCTCTCATTCCGTGAAGTCGGGAAATCGGAGCCCAGGGGATCGTCATCTACCCTCTCCTCATCATTAGCCTTCCTCCCGTAGGGGCGCCCGCTACTCTACTCAGCGCAGCATGCCCTCCTCCACGGCACGGTCATCTCTACCTCCACGGATAACACACAACATTGGAGACTTCACCATGGCTCGCCTTCAACGGTACTTCAATGACACCTGTGCTACATTGTACCAGATCTTCCTGGCCTCCGCTGCTACCCTGGAGGCGGCAACCACCTTTGGTTCACTTTTGACAGCTACTAACTTTGCATCTATTATATTCTCCTGTGACTGTTATTGCCTCTATTTATTTCAAATGCTCACGTGTTGACAACTTTTCTTTGGCCTCTACCAGACAATCATCCTGCCCTGTCAGCCTCCATCGCTACTCCCAGCTGCAACAACCTCCGAGCCTCCAGCACTTCTGGGTCCCTACCAGAGGTGAATAGAGTGGCCAAAAATTGAACTCAAGTAAAAGTACTGTTACTTCAGAATAATTTGAATCAAGTAAAAGTAAAAGTAGTCATCCAAATAATTACTTGAGTAAGAGTAAAAAAGTACTTGATGAAAAAACTACTCAAGTAGTGAGTAACTGTTGAGTAACGTCTGATTTATTTCTTAACAAAAGCATCAATCAGACAGACAGACATACAAAATAATCATATTAAGGCAAAATATAGTTCATCCAATCAATAAAATAAATTAAAATTAATTTATTAATTACAAATTAGCTTACTTGAGAGACTTGTCACATCAAATTTGGATGGATACTGCATGTGTAAAACATACTGAATGTAACCTAAAAGACAAACAGCCACCTCTCCACAGCAGAAACTAAAACTACCGCTACGTCTCCTCAGCTTAGATGTTGAGTTGTTGAACGCTCACATGTCCGTTTGTTTTGGTCGACACAGAAGACGCCGCATAACGGAGCTGCTGTTTCGCACTTTTCCTAAAAGGTAACCGTGCTTTCACTATGTGGCCGAGGGGGGGGGGGGGGGTCATCCTGGTCTGCGTTGCCTTGGCGACTTTTGATTCTGCGTCTTTGCTTTGCTACGACTGTAAAGCTAACCTCCTTATATGTCTATGGCTAACCTGTCCCGCTGCTGAAACGAGTGTGGTCACGTGACTGCACAACGACGTGTGATTGGTTAAGCACAGTCACGTGGTAGAGCCTTCAGGGGAAGACTCTCTCTCTGTCAAAATAAAACATTAAAATGAGACTTACGCGGGGGTAAAAACAATGAAGCGTAGTAACGAGTAACGAGCTCATTGTAGCCTAATGTAGCGGAGTAAGAGTACAGTTTATTTTTCACTAATCTACTCAAGTAAAACTAAAAGTATAGTGATTTAAAACTACTCCTAGAAGTACAATTTTTTCAAAAACTTCCTCAAGTAAATGTAACGGAGTAAATGTAACTCGTTACTACCCACCTCTGGTCCCTGCCAGCGTTTCATCACGGTGGGTGATTCTCACGAACTGTGTGTTGCTTGTTTGGGCCTGTCGCACGCCACGGCAGCTCTCGAGGGGGCTGTTTGCGACCATTGCGAGGCCCTGCCCATGCGGGTACTGAGATCCCGCGTGGCCCTCTTTTCCAGTGATGGCTAGATACGCTCTCCCCGTGGCTCGGGCCCCACGGTCGCTGAGGCGGCTTGGCGGGTCCGGTCATCGGGATCGCAGCAAGATCTGCTGGAGGGTTCCGAGACGGCTGAGGCCCTTTCTCGTTGTTCGTCTGCCGATTCCAACTCCCCTGGTCCTCGTTACTCGGCTTTTTCTGTTCGGGGACGCAGGCTGGAGAGGCGGCCCCGCTCTGGCTCTGAGGAGCTGGATGTGCTTGGTGTCGTGGAGGAGGGTGAGGACTTCCGGGTGTCGGGCCGATGTCATCAGAAGAGCGCTGCGCCGGAGAGTATCAGGTGCGCGGTTTGCCTCCACCTATGGCTGTACGGGCTGACTCCACATGAGGCATGGCGGCCTCCATGGCTCTCCTCTCTGGAGCGTCTCTCCAGGGGGTTTGTGATGCCGCTGGCTGGGCCACTCTTCACACCTTCTTCAGGTTCTATAATCTGGACCTTTTCTTCCGCACCCGGCAGCCGGGTGCTCTCCTCCTAGTCATTCTGCTCTTCTTGCATGCGCATGCTCCAAGCGCTGTGATATCATGAGAGGCTACACGGCTCTCGGCGGGACAGTTCAGCAGTGCAAGGACACAAAGTTAGAGTGTAACAAAGGTTTTTAATAAAATTATTGGGAATGAACACAAAAAGATATTCCAAGTTCAAAAAGGTAAATCAGGATAAGGTTGCTCTTGCAACAGTCCAACTTAAACAATGTCTCTTCAAACCACAAATCATAGACCCGATTCCCTCAGGTAAATCTCTTCTTGAAAACAATTCTTCAGCCTTACTTTTAGACAGCATCGCAGCCCGTGGCCTATCTGTCGGTAAGAACTCCAGTCTTCAGGTAAGTATTCCAGTCTTTCAATCCTTCCCATGGAAAGTTCCGCTTCGATCCTCTATAGTTCCTGTGAGAGCACAACTTGAGCTTGTCTCCCACACAACACAACACTCACCACCTGTGTCTCTGGGCTTTAAGCTGCCCTTCAGCTCATCAGGCCCTGATTGGTCTCAGGTGTGTTGGGATGCCGGGTGCTTGAGGGGTGGAGTTCCCAACTCCACCAGCAGATGGTGCCAAAGCTGCCCGTGACTGCAGCCATCTCAGGGGTACGTAGCGGCCCTCCAGAATGCAGCCTCTCGTGACATCACAGCGCCTATTATTCACGCTCCTTTGGCATCTCGATTTTGCCAATTGATTAGTTCTGTAAGCAACTTCCTTCTTGTCTAACCTTTCGTCTGCTGCCGTCGCCTCTTCCACGTTAGCGTTGAATTGGACGGGACGTGCAGATGCACATGTGGCGGCATTTCCTGGCTTCTCGTCGCAGCATTTTCTTTTTTCTACCTGGTCTTTGTCATTCTGCTGTACATGTCACAGCTCCCTCTGTGGGCTTGGCGGTTGCTGCGGGGGTCATGGTTCACTTTCACTCAGCCCTCATAATTTTGCGATCTGACAAGGCCTCCGGTCTCCTTTGTCGCCATTCCATAACTTATACCCCATTGTCGTGGCTAACTTCCTTTTGGGGGCACAGATTGTCACAAGTCCATACTCATTTACTCAAACACAGCAGTAGAAGACATCTTAAATAAAGAAATTCAGACACTCGGCTCCAGAATCCGACATTCAACCCACACCAGTGCATATATCGGATTCCGTTACCCTCTCTGGACGTTGTGTCCATCTGCAATTTCATCACCCATGCTCATTCCATTCAATGCTTTTCAGCTTTAGAGGGGTTCACAGTTTGCACCAACTTCATGCGTCTATAATACTTCTCGTCATCCCTGGTTCATCAGACATCACCATCCACACCTCAAACTCTCTCATGTTCACACTTAGAAGTGAACAGCATTCTCTGCATTTCAGCCATATCACCCAAACATTTCCAAATCGGCGCAGCATCCACAGTCGCCAGATCAGGCATCTGCCATCAAACCACTCAGTTCCCAGGCCGCTGGTCATTCCAGGCATACCGATCTTACATTCACAAACAATCTTAACGATTTCAGTCGACCCACGCACAACTCAGTTTTACACAATCTGACACTATTGGGGGTCTGTAAACTATTCGGGCAAAAACTGCTTCTGAGACGGAACCCCCACACTGAGTCTCTTCCACCCGGTCATCACACATCCTCACAGACCAGCCATCAGACGACATCCACATCAATTTTGCACATTCATAATGTTCATCTGCACATTCATATGTTCATTAACTGCCCGACTCGCAGATTATAGTGACTCTACAATTACTTTACAGAACAACCACGTGTTTAATAAGATAGGATTTACCTTCCACTCCAATAAATCCTGCAGTTAAACTCAATGCCTACTCTTTTCTGGTGTTGTATTGATAAGATCTGTGATTTGGTCTTATGTTTGTCAACTTTCAAGAATGATCTTGTTGTCCATGGTGTTGTAAGGACACACAAACAATATTTTTGGGTGGGGTGTTTTGGTAAATTCACCGGATACTCTTGTGTGTCACTGCCTGCGTGGCTGTCCGAACGGCCCGCGGCTTGCGTGAAAATAGACCTTGGAAACCGAGAGCCGTTCCAGCTTCTGGGATGCTCTGTGGCACAGCTGGTCAAAAATTAAACATTGACTTGAATGGAAAGTAGGGTTAAGCTCTATTTTTCAGAGACACACTAATAGTTTCACACATTCACACCAGCTGCCTAAAACACCCATGATCTGTTGGTTACTGACCATGAGCAGTTTAGGTCTTTGCTCACGGGCACCTCGGTGTTGCATATGGTAATTTAAATAATTGGGGGTAACATGCTTACAAGAAAAATGTATTAATTTGCAAGAATCAAATTTCTGTGCTTTAACAGCTCAAGACGTTTTCTTGACACTACTGACTGTTTTTTCATTTTTTATGCATTTAAACAAGTTTGAGCAAGTATGGAAATAATATAGTTAGCTAATAATGAGGGGACACCCTTGTGGAACCATGACTTTCAAATATTTACAAAAATGGGCAAGAATTCATTTTTCAGGGAAATATGAAACAAAAATAAAATAACTCGTAAACATTTTCAAATGTATTCTTGTGACTTAAATGAATAAAAACTGATTTAATTTTGTTTTAAAATTTTATTTACTTTTAAGGCATGTTGACCTCATGTTTTTGCCAAAATTTTCCAGGTGGACATAGTGATCCAAATAGGTGGCTGAAAATGTGTTGAGAATATTTTAACAAACATAGTGTAGTAAGAACAATTGCCACTAGAAAAGTTTGGCTGTTTGATATACTATGCTTATACTTGCCATTATATTTCAAGGCTCTTATTAAGGGATACTAAGCTCAAATACATTCCACTTAACTAGTTTTATAGTTGTAAATAATGCATGGCTGGTTCATTTTGCTTGATAGATGATGATGTTTGTTATTTAACTAAAGAGTGATTTATGCTTCCATGTTAAATCTGTGCCGTAGCTACGAGCGACGGTATGTGGAGACATGGACCCTACGCCGTGACTGCGTACGTATGGTAAAAAATGTAACTACACGTCGCGGCAACTCACATCGCTCAGCTGTGGCTTGGTAGCGTTGCATTTCATCCTACTTATTTTCTGGTTCTCCTTCTCCATCAACAACATGAAATCAAGGAGAGGGTTACCTTTCTACAAATTCCAGACTGTGGTCAGACAGTACAAGGGAGACACTTTGTCTCTCTCACTATGACTGTAGAGTCGGAACTCGGTCCCAAGCTAATTACTTTCACTCTCTCACTCTCACTACCACTCCCCCCGCACAGACACGTTGGCTCCGCTATTCTCTTAAAGAGATCAACACACACATCATCGCACAAGTATAAACTTAAGGCCACTTACGTAAGCTACGGTGAAAGCTCTCCGTGGAGCCTCCGCAAAACCATGAATCACGCTTTAGTCGAGACTTAAATTCTGCACTGGACTTTGGTTTGCGAAGAGGAAGTTGGGAGTTATTCTACTTTTTGGGGATGGCTATATTAGTACACATCCAAAGTCAGCTGTCCTCTGAATGTGCTGTTGTCTGCTCACAAAAACAAACTGTTAAGCTTAACAATTTTGTCCAGTTTGGACCCCAAAAACAGCTTTCTGCAGTGATGCAGTATGATGATCCATCCAAACCCTTTCCGGAACTATCAGTCCACATTGAGCATGATGGGACTGATTACACTTCTTTTTACCAGAAGTATGTCTGTCTCTCAGCGGGGTAACTTGTTAGCACTGTTCTTGCGGCTGCAGGGCCCACTCGTCAGTTGTGATTACTCCATGCTTTGTTAGTCATTGTGATTGTCACCATTATCACCTTCCTCATCAGTGAAATGGTGGAACTGATAGTAATTGTAATTGCCTGCTTAGTGGCTGAGTTTGTGCCTTTTTTTGATCCTCCCATGGCTGTCTGTTGTCATAATATGTAATTAGCTAGATAATTGTTGGTCTTTAGAGCCTATTTTGGAAAAAAAAAAATCTTGCAGTGAGGGAAAAAGGCTAGCACTTACTGACTAAAGCTTCCATATAACGAACAAAGCATTCAGAATCCCTGACCATCATGTTTGATTTTAAAAGGGCCGTAGGCTCTAAATACCGAAAAAACAACAGTGGACTGGGATTGCCTCCACACGGCTCTCACAGACCATTCGTTAAAGGAAACCTCACAGACAGTTTCCCAAGTCGTTGTTACGACACTCAGCGTCTGATACCAACGCAAAAAGGCACTTAACATGTACGCGCGGGCCGGATCGGTTATGAAAACCTAGCACAGAGAAAATCAGATTATAAGCTCAGGAGTGTGACTTTATTCTCTCCTCACGGCGCCCTTACTCCACTAAAGTATATCTTTACAAAGCAATTTTGTTTGCTGATATATTAACGTTCTAAATGTCGAGTGAAGATCCATTAAGCATAAAAGTAGCTAATCTCATATTTGCTATATGCTCTTTCTACTCAAAGAATTGCAATGCTTTTGGGGAATTGAAAGACACCCTGTCATTTTTTCTCCAGCTTAAAACCCTCGTACTTCTGTGAAAGGCTGGTGTACAGATGAAAAAAAAAGATAAAAGATTTCACACACAATTTTCATTAAAAGTAAATCTCAAAGGGCAACAAACAAGGCAAAGATGAAAAAAAACTAAATAAACAACCTCACAACTACACAGGGGAATCAGTTGTTCTTGGTACTATAGCCCTGTGCGATACTTTCTGTTTCATGTCTTTTTTTACTGTTAATAACCAACTATCAATCTTACTCAAAGGCAGCACAAAATAAGAGTGCTTTAGAGCGAATTAAGATCCAATGCATGTTAGTCAAGGGAATGTCAACTCATGCAAATGAACAGTCCCGTTTTTAGGAAAAATATAACTAACTTTTCATTTTTTCATTTTTTCATTCGGAGTCCTCCCACCTTGTAAACTACAAACGCTAGGTCAGTTCTTTAATTTCAATGTCTTGTGTCTGTCTGTGTGTTTGTGTGTCTGTTTTTGCATGTGTTGTTTTGTCTCACTCAGAGTTTTTTTTTTTGGTCCTGGGATGCGTTCCTGTGTCCCAGTTTATTGTTCATAACTGTTTGGAAATGTTTATGGTTTTTGAATAAAATAAATAAATAACAATAATAATAAAAAAAAAAAATCAGATACTGGTGTGCTGCAAACCAGCAATGTGTTTTACTAAACTACCGTATGCTCCCGTCTTAATCTACAGGCAATACCATAGTTCCTGTATTCGAAATATATACCCGGTAAATTTACAGGGTTCTGACACAATGGTGGTGTTTGATTAATTCTGACCCAAATTACTTTGTTGCCCTTCTGGCGTTTGTTGTATGGTATTTTTGCAAATGCCCTGCCTCAACCATACAAGGCGTGTTGGCTTCCTCAAAATGCTCCTTCCACCGCCTTATTACCTCCTCATTTGAGGTCATCAACATCCCATCCTTACTGTACACAGCTTGGATGGTTCCCTGCTTCCCTCTTGAGGTGGCAAATGGTTTTCCAGAAGCACCTTGGTGCCAACAGAAAGTCCTTCTCCATGTCTTCTCTGAAATTCCCCCACACTCGCTGGTTTCCCTCTTTCACGGCAGAGGCTGTATCCCTTTAGGCCCTTTGGTACCTTGCCACTGACTCTGAAGTCCTCTGGAATATCTTAAGACCCCTTCTTCAGTCAGACGGCTTCCCTGACCACCTGTGTCCACCTTGGTGTATGTGGGTCACCGCCCCTTGAGGCACCTAAGACCCGAAGACCATAGCTCTCCACTGCAGCTTTAGGAATGGAAACTTTGAACATTGTCCACTTAGGTTTAATGCCCCTAGTCTCCACAGGGATGCACGAAAAGCTCCGCCGGAGGTGTGAGTTGAAAGTCCGTCCTCCAAACGTTCCCAATTTACCCGTTTGGGCCAGGTCTGTCCAGAGTCTTCTCCCATCCCCTGACCCAACTCACCAACATATGGTGATCATTTGACCCCTCTCTTCACCCAAGTGTCCAAAACAAATGGCCTCATCAGATGAAACGAGTGTAAAATCGATCATTGACCTTTGGCTTAGGGTACTCTGGTACAAAGTACACTCATGAGCATCCCTATGCTTGAACACAGTGTTTGTTATAGACAATGACTAGCACAGAAGTCCAGAAACAGACAAATATTCTGGTTTGGAGCAGGGAGGTCGTTGCTCACAGTCGTGCCTCTCCATGTATCTCCATCATTGCTTACGTGTGCATGGAAACCCCCAGCCGAACTATGGAGTCCGCCAATTGAACCTCATTAAGGACTCCATTCAAGGTCTCCAAGTAGGCAGAGTACTCCAAACTCTTGTTTAGTGCATATTCACAAACAACAGTCAACGTTTCCCCCCCACCATCCGCAGGCATAAGGAGGCAACGCTCTCGTCGACCGGGGTAAACTCCATTGTTGTGAATATTGAACCTGGCTCCAGACGGGGGGGCCGGGGTTCCTCTGGGCAGGGTCACTCCATCGCTCTCTCAGTTATTCATAGGGGGTTTTGAACCATTCTTTGTCTGGCCCATCACCTGACCACTTTGCCATGGGAGACCCTACCAGGAGCACAAAACTCCAGAAGCACAGCCCTCAGGTTCATGCAAACACACAAACCTATCCACCAAGATAAGGTGATGGTTCCCGGAGAGGTCCACCAAAAGAATCACATATAAAAAGCAACACTGTTTTTCCAGTGAACATGAGCAGACTTTACAGATTTGAACATTTGTGAGATCAAACTATCCCACAGCCTAGGATTCTTTGATTTACAGCCATTTACAGCACCGGACAGAATGTGCAAGTTTTAGTCAGAGAAAATGGATGGCTTGAAAGAAAGTGTCTGTATACTCTACATGCAAAAACCCCACGGCGTAGCTGAGAGGTACCTTGACACCACATGGCAACATTGAGGCAGATTGAAGTGCAACGAAGCATCATCGCCGAGGAGATGTGACAATTACACTCAGATAACACAAAAACATAACAGCCCTCTGAGTAGGTTTCCTCAAACAACTTCCACCAGGAGGCTTCAAATCTCCACACAGATAATTAGAGTTGTACCACCTGGTGAAATGTGAAAAAAGTGGCAAAACATCTTTGACTTCATAATAGCAGTCCAGAGGACAATTTTTAATTGTGTTTTGACATTTGACTAACAAGATGGGATGGGCCCACTGTCTTATTATGTTAAATTACAATATAATTGACTTGCGACGGTGAGGGGCCGTAATTAAAGGCACAAAGGATTATTGATTGTAGCGTTTAAATTGTTATGTAGCACAGATATTTAGCAGCCACGATAAGAAATCCTTCATTAGATTATCTAGCTAGGAAAGGTTACACAGTTTATGACTGCCTTTGGCAGCTTAACACGACACTGAATAAAAACACTCAATAAATATGCAAAAACTGCAGAAATCTGTTTAACCGTAACCTCAGCTTTTTCTTTGCTGTTCTACAGATAACAGTGTGCATACAGTACACATGGTGAATGTGGTTAAAGTTAATTATATCGACAACATGTGTGTTTAATAAATTATGGGGGCTTTTGAGAAAACATTTGGGGCAGGAGCCTCAGAATCCGCCCCCTCGCTCTGCCCCTGAGTGTGAATGCCTGCTAACAAATTACAATTGTTGCTGTAGTGTGGGATACAGGACCAGACTGCTGTCACCCAGCAGACCAGCCTGCCTGACACAAGCTGTCTGCTAGTTAGTAACGCCAATTGCAAAGGTCGGAGAGAAATATGAGTAAAAATCAACAGGTAAGATTATCTTTCATTTATGAAATTATACTTTTAGATTCTAATATAGTACGGGAGTGTGAATGCTTTGAATTCATTGAAATGTTTGGCCCCTAACCTTCATCAGATTCTAGGTTCAGCTTTTGTTTAAAGCAACACAACTAAAGTAAAACTTCTAATACACAAGCCGTGGAGGACACTCCAATCACTCTACATATACGTCTATGCATTAAAAGTACTAAAGGACAACATTAAAATATTATAATAACAAAATACCTGGCTTGAGGAAAAATGTAAGCTCCCTGGTTCCATGTTTAGATTCTTCTATTCCTTGATCATGATCTTTATCAACAATATAGTCATTAATAATCATCCGTCCATTCATTATGCTGTTATGGGTTGTGGAGGCTGCAGTGTATCCCAGCATATATAGGGTGACACATATACTGTACGTACCTATGTACTCTATATGTAGCCTGACAGATTGTGTTGATGGTCCTTGCTGGGAGGACAGCATTGACACTGAGTCACCCCTGCTGCCCACATTTACATTTAAGTACATAGTTTTTTTGAAAGGGCCCATCGCTATGAAACAGGGAATCACCTTTTCAACACACAAAGATGTAGCTCGATTGGTGAATGGTTATCTCAGTTTAGTATTAAACGGAGATGATAAAAGAATTGTTATCCTTCATCCAGAGAGTTTGGATTTCCCAGAGTAACAGAGGCATTGTACTGATGTTGTAATGTGTGAAACGTTTTAAAGTTAAGAACATTTTAAGTTTTTGAAGGTCAACTATTATATAGCATTTTCAGGATTAGGCCAGAGCGCCGACAGCGCCCTATTGGAACTGAAGGAATTATTATTATAATTCTTTATTTTCTTTTTTTAATAATCAATTATCATCTTATCACAATCGAGCATTGCATTGTTTTCGAGAGAATCGCGATGCATCTAAGAATGGATTGTTTTTTCCACCCCTAGAGGTGGTCTTGCAATATATAGTAGGCAGAGCCTGCAGGCTGGTTATCTATATTGTGTTTTCCAATAAGTGCTTCATGGTTCTATATTGATGTTTAATAGCCTCCTACCGTTTTTCTTTCACGTGTCTTACTTTGAGTCTGTATCCATGCAATCTTTTTAATCATAATCCGTAAAATAAAAAAAAAACATCCCTCCATCAAATGCTTTACTTTCTTTTCTTTTAATTGTTTATACAAAAGGGCAACGCACATGAATCAACATTTTCTGTAAATGTGCCAGTGTAAGCCAGCCGACGTAATTTCAACTGTAGTCCTGAGATGTTTTGGGACACAGCAACAGGAAACAGAAATCATTAGCAAGACGTAGACGTTTGCTTCTGCTTGCGTAAGATACGCTAAACAAACGACAAACCTGTTTGTCCAACTGATGTATTTTGCTCGTTAATGTTTGTGCTCTGAGTTGGAAACTCACAGAATTAAAACATAAACATTTTTTCCAACATATCAAAGATTAAATTGTAAAAAACAAAGATTGGAAGAAAAAAGTTCAAATGTGAGGGTTGTCTATAGACAGGGTGCGTCTCTGTTCTCCTGTGTGTCTCGACATCAGTTCTCAGTCCGTCTGAGCACATAGCAGAATTAAATGTGATGAGGGAACAGGACTGAGAGAAAATAATGAGGTTTATAATTAGCCTGTGGGTTAGAAGGCTGGCCGCTGCAGGTCAGGCCTGAGTGTGTCTGTGTCTCTGTGTGTGTGTGTGTGTGTGTGTGTGTGTGTGTGTGTGTGTGCACGCGTGTGTGTCTGTGTGTGAGAATGTGGGAAGGGGTTGATTCATACCTGACCGCCAATTAGTCTAACCCACCTAATCAACATTTGTGTAATTTACATCAATTTGATCCAGTCCTAAATGTATAAATAAAAGAGTCTTATTACCTGTTCTTATTACCATGTTGTAAATTTGTAAAATTTGTAAACCCTGCTGTGAGAGTGCACACAAAAGGCTCTTCTCACTTTTTCATCTTGATCTCATCTGATCAATCCAATGCACATAGAGCTGTGAAAACTGGCCCTAAATACGTTTTGAATGTTCACTCTAAAAACACCTATATTTGAACAATTGGAATGTCTGCTTTTGCACATTATGTACATAAGAATGCTAATGTCAAACAAGAAACAAACTCAGCAATATTTACGCCTGCAAATGCCTCCACAGTATCAATGTTTATGCAGCGAGATGAGCTGTGGCTCGTTGTACAGCCCTTGGAACAACAAGATCCACCACGTGATCAGGAAATGATCTCCAAGCGGTTCTTATAGAGGACTGCTGTCAGCCATTGAAATCTGTTGGCAAGTTGCAACTGTGGCAAGGAAGCAATTTGGCAACGGCGCCGTATCACCCTCATAGTAAAACTTGCTGTCAAACTGCAGTGCTGGTTCCAACAGACTGCTTGCAAATCAGTCTACTCCTAGAAGTACTTTTCATCAACACGTTTAAATCTACGTTTCCCCCATTTTACTCCGATGTTATCTCTAAACGTGACCTGAATTCTGCGGGTTATAAACCTTTTTGGTGGAGGGGGTATGATATCACATTGAATGACAGTTTTGATGCAAAGTCACAGCTGTAAATGGGAATCTAACCTGGAAAGATGGAACTGCGGTTGATGGGTTATAACAGTTCCTGGGCATGGTGAATTTTTACCATCGCTTTATTCCTCGCGCCGCTCAGCTCATGCAGCCCTTGCATGAGGCTTTGAAAGGTAAACCCAAGCAGGCTGTGGACTGGACTGAGAGCAGGGACAAAGCATTCGCTGCCACTAAGGAAGCCCTAGCGAACGCCACTCTGTTGGCTCACCCTTCTCCTACAGCCCCCATCGCCATCACCTCAGATGCCTCGAACTACGCTGTCGGGGCTGTCTACGAGCAGTGGGTGGGTAGCGGCCTGGCAGCCGCTGGCTTTCTTCAGCCGTCACTTACGCCCCAGTGAGCGGAAGTACAGCACTTTCAACCAAGAGCTGTTGGGTCTCTACCTCGCCGTCAGACATTTTCGTTCCCTATTGGAAGGCCGACACTTCACTGCTTTTGTGGACCACAAGCCACTGACTTTTGCCATGGCCAAGGTGGCTGAAGCCGTAGTCCGCCCGCCAGCAACGTCATCTGTCCTATATTTCGGAGTTCACTACGGACTTGCAGCACATTTCCGGTAAGAACAACCACGTGGCGGACTGCCTGTCACGGGCGTAGCAGGGGCATTCCATCTTGGTTTGGATTACAATCACATGGCAATGGATCAGACCACACACCCGGATGTGGAACTCCTGAGGACCTCGACTACAGGGCTGCAAGTTGAGAATGTGTTTTTTGGCGATGCCGGTGTAACACCAAATTCTGAGCACCGTATTTTGTGACTGTAGGGGGCGCTGTTGCCACTGTGCAAGTTGATCTTAATCAAACAGACGACTTCGTCACGGCCCTGTTACGCTATCAGCGTAAACTGCGGGCTGTTTATAATGAAGGTTCAGCGCCGAGAATTTAGAAATGTTGTAGTATATACATACTTGAGACATAGGCTGTATTTGAGTGACTAGTATCTAATTGTAAATCTAAATAAAGAAACTAAGATATATGTTTCTGTGTGTGTGCGTGTTTATTCTGTTGGCCTCTAATAAACATCACAGAGCAGACTTAATCATGAGTCTGCTCCCAAGAGCTGTGGGAGGAAATTATCAATAACCAAGTAATAATTTGATTGTGAACTCATTGTGAATTGTCCCCATACGTGAACTCATATATATTTGAACATTTCAAAATTAACATGTCAAAACAACCAAACCATTTCAGGTGAGTTATTTTATCTTCATGCTTTATGTATAGACAAAAAAACAATAATCACTCTGGTCAGCATCTGGTTTTGAGCCCATGGGGTCACAAATTTTGACAGCTGTTATCAGAATATGTGATCCTACTGTAACCTGTCAGAAATCACCTGTAATTACAGCCAAACCATTTCAGGTGACTTGTCTTATCTTCATATGTATAGACAAGAAACAATAATCACTCTGGTCAGCATCTGGTCTTAGGCCCAACATAACAGATAACTGATAACAGCTGTCAAAATATGTGACCCCTTGGGCCCAAAACCAGATGCTGACCAGAGTTAATACGCCGGTTATATAACGGTTAAGAAGACCACCTACCCATGGACTGTTTAATTCTTCTGATATGGTGAATTCTGGGGAGATGTGTGTAGTGACTGTGACATTATTCAACTTGTTGCTAAGTGTTGTTCCACACACATTTAATTAGACATGTAATTTACTGCCCTTGAGTCACCGCAGTTAATGATAACTGTTCAGGGAACACGGCCCCTTTAAATGTTGTGAAGGCGTGATGACGTGGGACGTTATGAGGTTGGCATTAGGCTCAGCGCCTTATTCTGTATTCATTCTTATTCAGTTTTTTTCACAGCAGCTATTCTATTATCCTTTCCAGAAAAGCAGGTGATTTTCCATCTGGAGGAAGAAAAACCACTTGAAAAAGGGAGTGACCGAGAGATCCTTCAGTTGAGAGAAGATTGTAGTTGGCGTGCATCAGTCATATGGTTGCACTTCAATGATGTGCCTGGAAGATTAAAGAGTGTGTGTATTTATGTGTGGGGTAGGCATAATACTAGACAATAAAAAATTAAGTGAACAGTTGGAGAACATCTAAAAGAGAACCACACCACACCACAGGTGTAGTTGAAGAGTATTTGAAACATAAGTTAACCGATTGCTGTTGGGTGGGGATGGTATTTAAAGTGTCAAGCCTTACCAGAGTTACACAGTGACACACAGCTTAAATTGGTCAAACTGTTGCAGTGCCTGTTCGGATTGCCTGGTCCGAAGTGTGTTTAATTTTTATAGTAATTTTTTTACCCTGCTGAAATCACGATTTTTTGACCACGACTGCCAAAAATCAACAAACATAAGTCAAAGACAACAACAGTGCTGTGAATTTTTTTTTTTCATTTACTACTAATTTACTACTTTAAGGTCTATCGTACTTTTCCTCCTGCATAAGGACAAGAAACTCTGAGTTTTCAGTTCCAGAAGAGCTGATTTGTGTTGGTTCAATCAACTCAAGTAGGTTGCTTCAGAGTTAAGCGCTTGCATCGCCACAATAAAAATGCAGCATTAATGGAGCCATGATACTACGATTCACCATGGTAACAACCACAAACAGACTGGTGGGCTGAATTACTCATGCGCACATACTGCGAGTTTGAAGCTCTATTTAGTTAAAAAAGTATCACAGTGGCAGCGGTCAACAAGAGAATTGAGTAAATGTGTAAGTTCCAATATAGTGTATTATTTTAAAACTAATCATAAGTATCATATTACTGGTGAAATGGTATTGAACCTTTAATCTATTCCATTTTCAGTACAAACAGTGACAAACAATTAAAAATAATGCACTGAAACGGGGAACGCATCCCATGGCCAAATTAAAAATTAAAACTATAATAAAAACAATAAAATTAAAACAAAAAACAGGAGAAGAAAGATGGGAGGGAGGGAGACAAAACAACACATGTAGAAACAGACAGATATTCAGACAGACACAAGACTAGGGACCAAACACCTGCTCAAGTTAAAGTAAAGGCTGTAGCACAAGGCTACAGCCCAGACCATCAGAGAGACCTGTCCAGTGTCTTTCTTGGCGCTCCATGAATGCATGCCATAGAAAATTCCATACACACTACATCCAAGAAGAAATCAACCATGCACGGACAGAAAGATCATGAGGTGGTATGCGTTGAAGTCCCCAGCAGAACTAAGGAGTTCCCCACTGGAGCCCCTTGCAGGACTCCATTCAAGGTCTCCAACAAGGCAAAATACTCCGAGCCCTTGTTTGGTATAATGCACAAACAGGTCTCCCCCCACCCCCCACAACCCGCATGCGTAGGGAGGCAACCCTCTCGTCCACTGGTGTGAACTCCAATGTAGCGGCGCTCAGCCGGGGGGCTTGTGAGATGAGCCCTCCATCTCACAAGCCTGAGATGAGAGGTTTCCTACGGGCAGGCTAACTTCACCTCTTCCTCAATGACTCACAGGGGTTTATGAACCATTCTTTCTCACCCTACCAGGAGCCCCAGACAACACAGCCCTCAGGTTCATGAGGACACACAGACTCTTCCACGATAAGGGGATGGTTCCGGGATAACTTTGAGTTGTCGGTTTATTAGAAAGCAAAGTTAATTTTGCATTGAAAACTGACATTTTCAGGTGCAACAGGTGCACACACATGGGTCAAGAAGTTATACTCCGTGTGTGGATGAAAAAAGGTACTTTGTGTTGTGTTGAGCAAAGGAGCTAAAGAAGATATTTTTTGTTTCTGTTTTTTGAACTGGGTTTTTTCAAATCAACTCATTCCCTCTTGGTTATGTGCAGCCAGCGAGGTATGTGTATTACGTTTGTATTTTCTGAGTGTATTTGTATTTACTTTGTTTGCAACCTGAGCCACAACAATTCTGTAATTGGTTTTGTGAAATCCGCTACATAAAAGAAAAGTAATTATTGTTATTATTATTATCACTACTTTTTACAGTGTATGTGATCGTGTTTATCGTTGTCATACTGTAGAACGACAGTGATTGTAATGACAAAGGATAAGATCGTGACAAAAGATATATTACCTTCATTAACCAGAACCATGGTGGCGATTATTTCCCGGAGGGATTGATAACATAAATCACACACGAGTAACATGGAAATAATTCTTCTGTTTTCCATTTTCCTGTAGCTGCATCTCTGACCAACATAACTGAAACAGCATCACATGGTTGATGCCAATCAACCAGAAATGTTTCTAAAAGCTCATTCTATGTCCCTGTGGTGGTGAAAATTGACAATGCAACAGCAGTTCCACCTCCAAACAATTTTCCAAAAAAGCTCCAGGCTCACTGTTCCTGCTGTTCTCTATGGTTTAACAGCATATCTTAGAAGCAGAAGCAAGACAATACTTTTAACTTAATACCACAGTAATAGGTGTTACAGCACATTCCCCATAACAGTTATGATGTGTGTTCTTGTGTTTTAGCTGTCATTTCTGTGCCACTGTTTAACCAGTGCCACATAATATTATTCCTCTTAAGGGAATGATGATTTTTCTGGATTATAAAATTACTTTTTAGACAGTATGCTAATTGAAGAACATTTGAAACAATATAATGTAGACATCAACTAAGTAGCACATAAAACATTTATTTTCACTACATGGCGTGCATCCGTCCGTCTGTCAGTCAGGCAGTCTAACAATTAGATTTAGGATGAACTATTTAAAAAACGTTTTGATGGTTTGCCATACAATTTTCTACAGATACTTATGGTCCTCAGAGGATGAACCGTAATCACTTCATTCTCTAACTTTTGCTTTTGTGCCAACAAAAGACTGAACATTTTTATGAAATATCATAAGTATAGGATGGATTTCCATTCATTTTAATACAGATATCCCAGAGGGGGAATGCTAACAACTTTGGTCATCATATGGCAGGTCAAGATTTTCACTTACCCAGTGAAATATCTTAACATCTACTGGAATTATTTGGTGCAGACATCCATGGTTCCCAGATGAGGAATCCCAATTACTTTCCACTGAATTTACTTTAGCACTACCAGTTGACAATTTTGTTTCCCAGTGAAATGCGCCAACATCTATTGAATAGATAGTTATGCTGTAGAATGAACTGTAATAACTTTGTGGATCTTTCAACGTACCGATCAGTTAAAAAACGCAATTAATCTAATTCCACTTTTGGTTCATGTTCAAACAATGTTCTTTCTTTTGGATACACTTTAATTGTATTGAGTGCCTAATCATCAAATGTTAGCAAGATAACACAATGCACAAAGATGAGAGCATTCTAAACATCTACTGCTTAACATCAGCATGTTAGCATCGTCATTGTGAGCATGTTGGCATGCTCATGTTAACATTTAGCTCAAAGCGACCCTGTGCCTATACTGTTAGCCCAGCTGCATATCCGCTAGCTTGTGTGGTAGAAGTTTTACAGCTTACAAACTACATCTTCAATGTAAGTTGAGACAGTGGTACCCAGGTCTCATTTAGGTCAGTGTCCAACATCACAGCAGTATGTCACTGTCTCAGGCAGAGCAATAGTTCAACTCTGTCTCCATAGATAAGGGAGACGTAACAGCTGAATGATAAAACAAGCCCGCCTCAAGTGCTCCCATCGCCAAAGTCATGGGATGAAGTTAACACATAACTAGTCTCACATTGCCAGACCTTCTTCGCTGCAAAGCGCTGCAAAGGAGGGTCTAGCTGGTCCAAACAACATTTTGGGATTAGAGAAAAACGTGCTCTGGTTTACTGGCATTTCTTTATATAAGTCACAATCGTCTTGGGCAGTGCTAAGTGCATCTGCAAAATAGCATCGGGAAGGATAGTCTATCTAGCTGTCTGCAGAGATCTGAGGAGCAGTTAACCATAGTCCTCATAAATTGACCGGAGTTTAGTATGCCAACACAAACAAAGTGGAAGGAAACGGACATCCGGCCCAAATGAGGGACATCCGGCAGAATTTCCAGCGACACCTGAACAATCCCGGAAGTGGAACGTCTTCTGCTGCTTCTGTGTTTTTCCATAAGTGATTGATTGTAGGCTGTAGGACAGAATAGATCAACTTTACTGTCAGATTACTCTGAAATCGGTTTTGCATTGCAAGGTACGAATAAGATGTAATTTAATCTCATTTGAACAGAACAGAATATGGATAGAAAAGATCACACTTTATTGGAAGATTTCTCTGAAGTGTGGCACTACTTTGCAAGGAGTCTGGCAGTTAAGTATGATCCAGCCAAATCCGATTCATAGAATAGATCTCGGGAAGTTTTGCTACTATGACATTCAGTACAGGGTAAGTGTGAATATTTAGGATTTGTCTCTTTCAGGTGAATGCTGTCCATCCATTGGTATTATCAAGCAGCAGGGATGACTCAGAGACCCACAGAATGCTGTTGGGTGTCTATGGTTCCCTGCTTCTGTCATCCTCACCCACAGAGGAGCCAGGGTTCTGAATATATGGAAGAATTTGGAAAAATGGAGACATACACAGAGCTAAATTCAGATGGGCTGATAAAAGGCACTGTGGTAATGGGTGTAGGTAAAGAGAATGCTAGAGAGGGAGTGCAAATGAGAGACACAGAAAAAGAGCTAAATGTACCCTTTTAATCTAGGTGTCTGCTCTTCTAGTAGCACCCAAACAGGGTTGTTATGAGTACAAAAAGTTTGCTCCACCTTCCTACCTTTCTGCTTCTCTCGGCCTTCTGCCATATCTGTGTCTCTCTTGCTGCCCAGGCCTAGGAGAGTTAGGAATAACTAGAACGCAGAGGAAAAAGATGATCAACCACCAAGATCGTCGTGATTTTCTGGCTTGTGCGTCCTCCGCTGCTTCATCATGAAGTCCGATGGTCTGGCAGAGAGATGGTTATGATCCGTGGTCAACAAGCCCACAGAGGGCCAATGCAAATTTTGCACTTAATCAAGCCGCCAATGCGATCAATTGCACAAATCGGTGCCAATGTAAGCACAAATCTCACTGTACATGGCTCTCACAATCTCTCTGTGCTATACTAAAACTCCTGTTCTGTGAAACAACAAAACATCAATAAAACTGCTGTATAGCATATAAGGAATTGCTTATGCTGCTGTTGGTGTTGTTAGGAGGACGGTGTGTGGACCTTCCCACTTGGGGCTGTGCCAGTTTTTTCTTTTGATGACTTTGATGAGAATCAACTCACCTGGCTCCAACTTTGCGTTCTTTGGAGAAAAAGGGATATCTGGCACGTTATTACCTCTGGACACCTCATTGTTCCTGAGTAACTCACACATCCATTCTGCAAGAGGGTTTTCTGCATGTGCATCATGTATTTCCTGCACTACATTATCAGTAAGGCAGTCTGAAACGTCTACCTGTCACCATTTCAAAAGGCGTCAAGCCACTTGTGGCTGCTATAATTCTCATATACATTATAACCAAGGGTAAACACTCAACCCACGGTTTCTTTGTTTCTTCCATAGTTTTTCTAAGTCTCAATTTTATAGTGCCATTATTTCTCTCGACGAGGCCGGCACTCTGTGGGTGGCATGAACAATGGGTTTTTAATTGGATTCCCAATTGCTATGACATTTTAGTTATGACTTCATTTACAAAGTGTATAACATTATCACTATACATTTTCTCAGGCATCCCATGTTGTGGTATTATGATTTTATTCAATGCTTTTGCTACTGTTATAGTAGCTGCCGTTTTTGCTGGGATTACTTCAAACCATTTAGAGAATAGATCAATCAAAACCAGACAATATTTATAGGATTGGCACAGTGTCAATTCCATAAAATCCTTGGGAAGGTGTTGAAATGGATGTGTAGATGGTGGGAACTGTCCCCTTTTTGGTCTTACATTTCCTTGTGTTATTATGTGTTCCTTGTCCATTATGTTTGCAACAGATAATAAAACTTCTACAAGAATATTTTTGAAAAATGTGTATATGTTATTAAGTTATATGTGTCAAAGTGTTCATTCACTATGTCTACCATACACCCTGTTAAGACATGGCAAAGACCATGACTCAAATGAGCTGCTGTTTTATGTAGACTTTGTGAAAGTATAGGTTGTCCTTCTTCCCTATACAATCCATCATCAGTTTTAACTGCTCCATCTGTAATCCATTTCTTTTGTTCTGCATCTGGTGCATTGTTTTGCATGTCTTTTAATAATTTAAATTGTATTGTTTGCTGTGTTGTTATGGCCAATATGTGTTGGCCAAATTGTCCTGTTGCTGCTTCTTTAGCTGTTTTATCTACAAATGCATTTCTTAGTGACGCTTCTTTTCTACATGTGTGAGCTGCACACTTGCATATAGATAATTTTGCTGGTAACTAAATTGCACCCAACAGGTTGGTCAGCAGTAGTGCATGTTCCACTGGCTTACCAGTACATGTCGTCCTTCCAAGCCTTTTCTAGTGTTTGGCGAAAACGTGTTTTGTTGCGTATGCATATCGACTATCTGTCCAAATTGTTATTTATTTCACGTTTGCTGCTTTGCACGCTTCTGTGAGTGCTACTAATTCTGCTGCTTGTGCAGAAAATGTTAAAGACAACTGTCCTGCCTTTACCACAACTGCAAAACCTGTCTGAGTCGGCCTGTGGGCGTTTTTGAGCTCGAACCATCAACAAACCATTTAAGTCCTGAGTCAAGGGGTGTATCTTTTAGATCGGGTGTGGGCTTAAATGTTTTTTCTGTCACTTCTTTGCAACTATGAGTCTCACCGTCTTCCATAGTGGGCAGCAATGTAACTGGATTTAAAAAGGTTCAATTTCTTAACTTCAAGTGTGGTTGTGATAACAACGTTGCCGTTAAAGAGAGATAGCTAGCTGGTGAAAGAAAACTCATTTTTGTCTCTGTCAGTAATAGGTGCACAGCATGTGGCACCAACAATGTCAGGGGGTAATACAACACTATCTCCGCTGTGTTTTTCACTGCCATAGCGGCGGCGCTGACAGCTCGTACACAAATGGACAAAGACATAGCAACCGGATTGAACCTTTTAGAAAAGAATCCAATCAGCCTTTATCTATCTCCGTGAGTTTGTAACAGGACTGATGTCATAAATCCATTTTTGCAATCTACAGTTTGAGTGAATAGTTTACTGTAGTCTGGTAGAGCAAGCACGGCTGACCCTGTTAAAACTTGTTTCATTTTTACAAATGCTTTTTCTGATTCATCAGTCAATTCTAACCTAGAGGTCATGGTTAGGTCTTTTGCATACATTAGTTCTAGTAATGGCTGAGTTATCTGTGCATAGTCTGGCACCCAGGCTCTGCAGTAATTTACGAGCCCTATAAACTGCATCCTCTTTCTTTGTTTCTTTGTCTGTGGTTTGGGTGCATGTAGCACAGCCTGTTTTCTCTAATCTTTTAGACGCCTCCCTTCTCTGATTATCACATGATCTAGGAATTTTACCTCCTTTCGGGCAAACTGTATTTCTCTCTTGATACTCTGTTTCCTGTGTGAGCAAGATGTTTGAGTAACAAAACTGTCACTTCTTCACACTCCTTTTTTTGTCGGTGTAGAGTGAATAAGCAATTTTGAATCTCTCTGGAGAAAATGGTGGGGCTGTCAACGTGGCCCTGTGGCAACCGGGTGCACGTGTCTTTGGTCCCTTTAAGAGTGAAACCAAACCATCCATGTGATTCTTCTGCCACTTCTCCTCACTCTCTTCATTCTACTTTTCTTCTTCTCTTCTCTTTCACGCTGCGGCTTCTCTTTCTCCCTCTCACTACACTGCCAGATTGGCCCGTCTCTTCACTCTCTTTAATCATTACTGCTGCAAGACTAGCCTGTTGCTTTCTCTTTGCTGCTTGTTTTAACTAAAAGATAGCCATTTCAACTTGTTTATCTTTACTTATTCTTCTTACTGTTCTTGCCCTGACTATGGACAGTACATTTATTATGTCTTTTTCTTCTAATTTGCCCGAAAATCCATAATCAGTTATACATTTGTCTAAAAACATGGTGCTGCCTGGAGAATGCTGTTCCATGAACTAAGCATCCCCCACTAAAGCAGGCTTGCTTTTCATTGAACCCATTTTGACAATGTAAGTATCTTCGGATGCAATGTCTCCTGAAACTTTTCAGCCTTAATTCACTACTTGTGTACTTCAACCGACCACAGAGTTTGAGTTGGCACCGTGAGATTTTTTCTCTGTGCTGCTGTTTCCACTTATGGCGTTTTTCCACTGCTGGTAACAGCTTGACTCGACACGCCTTGACTCACCTCTACTCGACTCTTTCTACGTTCGTTTTCCATTGCAAAATGAGTAACGTCTCAGCGTGGCTGGTCACCATAGCTACGCGTGATGCTGTAATTTTCAACGCGACTCACAACAGGACGTCGGCTACTCGCCACAGCCAGAAGAAAAGTTTTGTTTCAAAAGAAGCTGAAGGAAGCAACAAAAATCACTGCTAA
>NC_048414.1:17847517-17861690 GCF_013103735.1 Etheostoma cragini
CACACCAACATGTGTGCTGTTTGTGTTTCAGAGCATTCACGCTTTGCAAAACCGCCGCCGCAGACCGTCTGGTGGGCGTTGTCCGACCGGGCAAGATCTCCGGTTGTGACCTGCTGGACTTCGTATAATCTTTATGAGAGTCATGGAGAGACTTATGACAACGACTGGGATTCATCTGGGACGGCAGAGCTGGGGGGGACACTGTCACAGGGTGCAGAGGAACAAGACCGGGATGTACAGGAGCGTTTGATGCGCTACTTGAAAAGCTAAATAAAGACTTTTCTTTGATAACTTGTCTTGTTTTTTAAAGTAACAGTCTGCAATATTGGAAACGACATAAAGCCCCTAACAGCCCTTAATATTGAACAGTTGAAAAGTGAGAGTGCAGAGAGTAGATAATCTGTCGGTGTCTGGCTAGATTTGTTTTTTTAAATGTCCATTTGTTTCGGACACACACTCCGCACTCTTGTCTGCTAACAACGCAGTGATCCGACCAACCAGCGGTCTGCAAGTTTTCACGTCCCCTTTTGGGCTCGCCTCAGCTCGCTTGGAACCTTGACTGAGGTAGTACTAAAAAAAGGACCTGGTAGCAGTTCCCATGGACTGTTTTTTGTAATGGAAAA
Organism: Etheostoma cragini; assembly: GCF_013103735.1. NCBI lineage: Eukaryota > Metazoa > Chordata > Actinopteri > Perciformes > Percidae > Etheostoma > Etheostoma cragini. The sequence goes on from NC_048414.1 coordinate 17,848,141, forward strand.
CCAAAAAAGGCGAGTAGAGTCAAGGCGAGTCAAGTAGATACCACGCAGTGAAAAAACGCCATTAGTGACAGACACACTCACTTTTGCTAATTCAAACACATACTTTTTTTTGCTTAACCGACACTCACTCACTGCGCAGCCCTCCTTTTTTTTATCTTTGAATCCGGTGGAGATTATTATTAACCTCCTTCTTAGGTGGAGAGACCTTTAACCAACCTGCTTCAGGCGGAGAAGTCTTTTTAACCCCCTTTCTTAGGCGGAGAAGCCTTTAACCTCCTTCCAGGCGGAGTAACCGTAAACTAAAATAACAACAACCACAACAAGAAAAAACAACAACAACAACAACAACCATAACCTCCTTATTGGTGGAGAAATTCACGGCCCGGGGCTTTGTTCAGTGACCTCCTAGGGTTAGTTGCTGATGACAGACTTATGGCGGCGTGTTCTCCTTCCCTTACTCAGCGACGATTTATTGGGAGTCGGGTTGAAGGACCAGAAATGTAGGGTATTTCTGATAATTACCCAGTGTTTGTTAACCAAATTGTTCTTTACAGTACTCAACAGAACACAGGAGACAAATTACAAGTGTTCTTGCTGCAAGGGAAGCCTCTGTGTCACCTCTGACACCTCTAAGCAACTTCGAAAAACTTCCCCTGAGAGCTAGGCTTCTTTTGCAAAGTGAAGAAGGTTACATTGTCTGATTTACGTCGTGGCAGTGGTTGCTGATTGGGTATTTGCACTTAGCAAGAAGAAGTAAGATAAATTGAAGGCCACAGCCTGAATGATATCACGTGGGGGTCCAAACACACATCCAAACACACACACGCACACACAGAAACTTACACACAAAAACTCAGACACACATGAATAGAGGTACAGACAGAAACTCCTGTACCTTGTTACCAAGGTTATAACCATATCTAGTAGAGGCATGGTTAAAATACGGTGTCAGACAGTAATTAACTAAACGAAAACATATTCAAACTAAATATAAAATGTGCACCACACAAACTAACAGTTCTAAAATGTACATGCCCTCTATCATATTCAAAACATATATGAGTTCACATCACACATCTAGTAGTTTGAACATAACAGGCTCTCTAACAGCTTTAATTAGACATTTTTCAATGTAGCATTACTCGGACATTTAAACCTTTAAATTTGAAATCCTACATCACTATGGTCCAATATTACCTGTGACACTGGATATGTGATAAAAAACCCAGACTTGGAATGAAGCTGGCTTAGCAGTAGGATTGCTTTTTAGAGTAGGCGGATAAAGAGTAAATTATGGCTTTAATTATGACTATAAGCCTCAAAAGGATTTCAAATATAGCTTTAATTAGACATTTAATTGTTTAATTGTAAACTCCTACTTTAGAATGGTCCGATGAAGCTGGCTTGACAGGAGGATTTCTTTTTAGAGTAGCTAGAAAAAAAAAAAAAAAAAGAGTATAATATGTCTTTAACATCCTGCAACTCAAAAATATTTGAAATATAGCTTTAATTAGACATTTAAGCTTTTCATTTTAAAATCCTACATCAGAATGTTCTTATATTACATGATACACACACTTGATATGTGATTTCTCACCCAGACTTGGAAGGAAGCTGGCTTAACAGTAGGATTTCTTTTTAGAGTGGCTTGAAAAAGAGTAAAATATTAATTTAATAGCCTGAATTTTTTTTTCTAATGGAGCTTTATTGAACATGGCCTTTAATTTTAAAATCCTACATCAGAATGCTCCAATATTACCTAAGTGACAAACTGCATATGTAATGTCTCACCCACACTTAGAATGAAGCTGGGTTAAAAGGAGGATTCGGTTTACAGTAGTATGAAAAAGAGTAAATGTGGATTTTACAGCCTGAAAAAGATTTCAAATATAGCTTTACCAAGACATTTTAGCCTTTAATTTTAAAATCCTACACCAGAATGGTCCGATATCACACACTGAATATGTGTTGCTTCACCCAGAGTTGGAATAAAGCTGGCTTAAAGGAGGATTCCGTTTTATAGTAGCCTTAATAAGAGTAAAATATGGTTTAACAGCCTGAAAAAGATTTCAAATATAGCTTTAATTGGACATCTTAGGCTTTAATGTTTTTATCCTACATCAGAATGGTCTGATATTACTAATCACACACACTAAGTGACACACAGCATATGTGATGTCTAACCCAGACTTGGAATGAAGCTGGATTAACAGGAGGATTCTGTTTAACAGTTTGGTCTAAACTCCACTCGCTGTTTGGACAAAGAAGAAGGATGAGTGCAACCCCAACACACCATCCCAACCGTGAAGCATGGAGGTGGAAACGCCATTCTTTGGGGATACTTTTCTGCAAAGGGGACAGGTCAACTGCACCGTATTGGGGGGAGGATGAATGGGGCAATGTATTGCGAGATCCTGGCCAACAACCTCCATGCCCTCCAGCATAACAGCAACCCGAAACACACAGCCAGTGCAACTAAGGAGTGGCTCTGTAAGAAGCATCTCAAGGTCCTGGAGTGGCCAAGCCAGTCTCCAGACCTGAAACCAAAAGAAAATCTTTGTATGGAGCTGAAAGTACGTATAGCTGAAGGATCTGGAGAAGGTCTATATGGAGGAGTGGGCCAAAATCCCTGTAGTGTGTGCAAACCTGGTCAAGAACTACAGGAAACATATGATCTCTGTAAAACCAAACAAAGTTTCCATACCAAATATTAACTTCTGCTTTTCTGATGTATCAAATACTTATGACATGCAATAAAATGCTAATTATTTAAAAATCACACTGATTATCTGGATTTTTGTTATAGATTTTGTCTCCCACAGTTGAAGTGAAAAAATTACAGACATCTACATACTTTGTAAACAGAAAAACCTGAAAAATCAGCTGTGAATCAAATACTTGTTCTCCCCACTGTATACATCTATCTCCACTTTCTTTCTAAGATATTTGAGAAGGTAGTTGCTAATGAGTAATGTGATTTTCTATACAGGAATAGTTTATTTGACAACTTTCAATTCCAGTTTAGAATCTATTATAGCACAGAGAAGACACTGGTGAAAATTACTAACAACCTTCTAATAAAGGACTTGTCTCCGTACTAGTCTTATTAGATGTTAGTGCTGCATTTGACACTATTGACCATACCATCCTGTTTCAGAAACAGGAACATTTAGTTGGCATTAAAGGAATTGCACTAAGCTGGTTTAAGTCCTATTTTTGTTATCAATTTCAATTTGTTAATGTTAACGATGAATCCTCCAGGCACGCTAAAAGCTAGGAGTTAATATACATTGATCTAAATACTTCAGAACATTAACAGTGGTGTAAACAGTCCTTTATTTTAAAGTGTGTTTTACTGATTGGACAGTTTTGTTCTCAGACAGTGTCGTCTGTGGTGAGTGGTTGTGAGTGAGGAAGTGAATGTGTGTGGGAAGGGTTGTGTTACTTTGGTACAAACGTAACTTTGGACAGATGAGAGGGAGACACGAGGAAGAGAGAATCGCTAAATTGAGAAGATGAAAAAAGGCATGAGAATAGTTAGCTTGAAGAAGATCTAAGTGGAGGAACAAAGGTAAAGAGGTGTGGAAGTGTACACTACGGCACTTATCTTATCTAACAGCAGTGTTTAGAACAAACTTTGTGCTAGTGTTCCTGGCTAACAGTTGGAGCTAACGGCAGAGAGTTCCTGATTCCTGATTTCGGACCGGAGAGGACGACGGTGTGTTTCCTGCTGAAGAGGATGTTGCCATATCAAGTGGTTTTCATTTCCGTGTTGGAGATGTGTTCCTTGGACTGACAACTTACTGTTCTTCTCAAGAAATTTTTCACCTTCGTACCATTGCCAAAATTAAGCACATTCTATCTCAAAACAATGCTGAAAAACTAGTCCATGCATGTTTTGCTTCCAGGCTGGACTACTAGTCCAGGTTGCTTAAATAAGTCCCTTAAGACTCTCCAGAATCCTGAATCCAGAATTCTGCAGCGAACCTAAGAAAATAGGTAATATTTCTCCTGTATTAGCTTCTCTGCATTGGCTTCCTGTAAAATCCTGGATTCAATTTAAAAATCCTTCTCTTAACCTACAAAGCTCTGAATGGCCGAGGATCATCTTGTCTTGAAGAGCACATAATACCGTGCACAGTGCTCTATTGTCCCACTAGAGCACTGCATGCCCTCAATGCTGAGTAACTTTTGGTTCCTAGAGTTTCGGAAAGTCCAATGGAAGCCATACCTCCTCACCTGAGGAGTCGCACCTTTTTCCTAGACCGGCGGGGGAGGATGTATAGTTGCAGCCACGGCACCCCTTCTCTTCTCTGTTTCTCTTCAATCGTCAGATTCAACTACCAACCCTTATAGAACTGGCTCTGGTTTGCCTTGCACCAGCTCTTTAATATGTTGTTATGGTTTTAGACTGGCGGGGGACTTCCTTCCTTCCTTTGACACATTGAGCTGCTCTCTCCTCTCTCTTTCTATCTGTGTGCATCCATGTCCCAGAAATGCTAACCTAGCTCTTGGGAGCTCATTCCTTGGAGTCTTTATGATTTTACTTTGCCTAGCAGTTTTCCTGGGATTAGGGGGGCACCTAAATCATGGTTGCAGCTGTTACCGTGGTCCTGCTCCACTTCCACGCTCTGCAATGCCTTGCTCTGCCCCGCTACGTACTGCTACACCCTGTAACGCCCTGCTACACCATGATCTATTACAAAATATTTGTTTTAGCCATAGTTCCATTATTTTTATTGTGACTATTATTGCCACTGTTCATCACACCCTCAAACAGCACCGTCAGACACCACCTACCATGAGCCTGAGTCTGTCCGAGGTTTCACCAATGTGGAGGAAAAAGTTTATTTTGCATTTTTGATCCTTGACAACAGCTAAGTGGGTCACTTGTATAACTTGATGATTCACTGTTGTATAACTATTATTATGGTTTTGTGTTTCATTTATCAATTGTATGTGTTTCATTTATCATTGTTTTACTTAGCATAAGCCTTATATAACCTGTTTCGATCACATATCATACTCATGCTTTGACTACGGCTTTCCATCGAGCTCATGTTTTGAGAGACGGCGCTCCTGTTTTTGAAACATGGTTTCGGGGCAGGTGCGCGGGACTCACGGGATTGGCTGGGAGCGAAGACTGGCCATCCTCGCTCCCACACTATCCCTTGTTTGTTAAGAGAATAAAAAGACGGAGAATCCCTCGGTCCAACAGAGTCAGCTGCAAGTCACGTACGGGACGTCCAGCAACGTTGATGCTGCTCTGTCCGGACTGGCGGCTCTCCAGTCCTGTGTCAAGGTAAGAGCTTTCGAGTGGGATTTACTCTGCATCACGTACTGAGTGCTTATCTGTTGCATGCCGTTTGCTTTGCTGTGTTCTGTGGGAAATAAAGTGATACGTTTATTTTAAGCAGAAAACAGTCAGTGTGATTATTGACAGTGTGAGCCTTTCGAACACATCTGTACTGTATTTTGTGACAGAGTAAAGGGACAATTTATCCTGGCAGTAAAAAAGTGTTTTTTGTGGTTATTTGCTTGTAGTCGACCACTCCGCGATCCTGTCTAAAGATTTTCACAAAACAACCCTATAAGGATGTTTTCCTCACCATCTAAGGTTTCTCTCTAAAAGGAAGTTTTTCCTTGACACTGTTGCACTACATGCTTGCTCTTGAGGGAGTTACGGGAATTACTGGAATTGTTTGGTCATTGTTAATTTTAGAGTGTGGTCTAGACCTATTCTATCTGTAAAGTGTATTGAGATAACTTGTTATAATTTGATGCTATAAATAAAATTGAGTTGAATTGTACAGTGACACACTTTGGATCGGGAGAAGGAAATAATGAAATGTTTTAAATATGAGCTCCAATGATGCATGCATGTGTTGGTAGGTTTGTGTGGGGACCACATGCTCACATGCCAGTTTTCTCATACTCTTGACTGCACAATGGTGGGTGGCAGAACTCACTTGAATTTGTATGCTAGAAAAAAAAGTCACTTAATGTCACGCACATTAACTCATCTCCCCATCAGATGCCATGCACATGTTGCTAGAGCCTGTAATTATGAAAATGGTTAAGCAATGAGTGGCATGAGGGAACATCAGCTGTGTTATAATTTACAGTATAAACGGCAGAAAAAGACAGAGAGAAATGTCTTTTAGAAAGCCTTGGGCACTTGTTGCCCAACATTGAGAATAAACCTTAAATATAATACATGGCCTGCGGCGAATACTACTATTCCCCCCCTCCCCCCACCTTATAATTTCCCTGACAGTCAGGGCCTCAGTCAGTCAGCGCCTTATAAAGCACACTTTTAGCTTCAATTAGCAAAAAGTGCCATTGGCGGCTCTGTGGTATGATTGACTTTGTCCTTTTTCATAGTGGCATTCTTGAAACACACATGCGTTTCCTCAGGAAAAGCGAGACCGTGGTTAAGAAAATATCCTCATGGCTGTCATTGCTGCTCCTCTACATGAAAGGTCAGCTCTCAGAGATTAGCTTCTGCTTCTTTGTAAAGTCTGCTGGCTCAAAATGGCTGTCATGACAGAAAATGTTCTTTTTCAAGATGGCAAGAAGCCAACCAAAGGGAAAAAAAGGAAAAGCATGATGCTAATGCATTATTCATTGTTTCCCCCTGCTGTGGTAATGGTGTATTGGAGTCATTGATATAGTAACTATCATGGGGGACTTGAAAAGGCCAACCTGTCTCATGGTGTTGGATGTGTAGCCAATGCTGTTTTATTCCGACCTCCACACCTCCTGTGAAACACCACAATGGAAACAACTTACTGTAATTATGTTGACGCAAATATTACAATAAGCAAGGGTTGGATATTTACAACTGCAAAGTAATTGCTTGCTTCCCAAGCTAAATTGCAAACGTGCTAGATGGAAACCACACTTTAAAACTAATGAGGGGGTGACTATTCTAATCAGTCTGTATGTAACACTACTCAAACTGCCTCACCACATATTTTCTTTCATACTATCTTACATAATCAGAACTATTATGTAAAGTAAAGATGTCCACGGTGGTGTTCTCTTGCCATTCAATCATTTGTTGAGTTTTAAAAGCTGATTAATCAGTGATCATGCTCTGCTGTATAACTTTGGTGGACATCACTGGTTCTTTGATAATTTTCAAAGAAATAAGCAAGGACAAGAGGCTTTGAATCTGTCTTTTTTCATCATCATCATCATCATCATCATCATTAATATGTATTCATCATCTAAGCAAATCACTACAGCACATAAGCAGATTACCAGTGTTGTAGTTAGTTAAGTCCAAGACAGCAAGTCAAGGCCCAGTCCAACTGGGCTTGAGATAGAGCAAAGACTGCCGAACATTAAGTCCTCTTGACAATTTTAGGATTACGTTGGCTGAGCGGACTACACAACTAACTTGCTTTCTCTCTCATAAACATATTCACTACACCGCATGTATCCATACAAAGATGTTTTCCCCCACTCTATGTTTCAGTCTGTCTAGTTGTGATTTATCTTGGAAGACATGTCAGCCTCAGTAACATCAGATTAATTTTCTTCCTTTCCTTTATTTTGATAGCCGTGGAAGCTAAAGTGACAACACTATTGTCCAGGTTCTCATATTCATGCCGCAGAAATAAAGAGCTTTACCCCTTTGGGGAACTGTCTTTATCTATGCTTCCTTACTGTTTGTTGTTTCCTCATACATAGTGAAAATAGTATTTAGTTACTAAGTGCAGTTGTGCTGTTGGCCACTTAGGTCCAAAAAGAACAATCTGTTAGCATACCATTATCATCTTATAAAGTTGATATGGTCAACGTGTTAGCAAACAGTTGCCTATACATCCACCGGCTCTGGCCACCCAATAAATCTAATAATTAAACAAAAAATTAAATCTAGTCTAATATTGGTGTCTTTATACTTAGTTACCAATACACGACTTAAGCCCTGATTTTTAACTCTCAAACTGTATTTGAGCAAACACAAAAGCCCCAGATCTGAGGCAAGTGGGCAATAACTCCAGATTACTAGACATCAAGTTGTGTAGTGTGAACACTACGGCGATCTGACGACTTTTAAAATTGTTTAGTGTGAAGTAGGCATTAGCCGCTAACTGCTCTACCATGTTCACTTCATCTTTTTGTGGATGTACAGCAGGTCTGCAGTAGAGTGGTTTTATCAGAGTTTGTTTGCTGAAAACAGCTTGCTGCTGCCATCAGGGCTGATAAGAGCCATGAGACTGAACCCAAAATAGTTGTGGGCTATCCCAACCTGTTTACACTCCGAACTTGTAAAATATGGACATTTGGACATTGGTTGTCAGAGTCTGAAGGGACAAAAAGGCACCCTTCAGTGTGTTTGTATAACAAACTGGGGAGAGCAGCAGCTACACAGGGTTTAGAGAGTTGTATGTAAAGCAGAAATTGCACATAGGGACTCAAAACCTATGTTATTCCCGTCCCGTTATTCCTGCGTGTCACGTAAACATAAACCCACCAACAACTTTTTCCTAAACCCAACCGTCCCGTTCTTCCAGCATGTCAAATAAATGTAAGCCCACCCACGACCTTTTCCTTACCATAACATTGTCAAAAGGGATGCCAAAAGTCCTGACCAAGTGCGTTTAGATAAGACGCTAAAGGAGACTTTTAGCATCAATAACAACAAAGGCACCTGACCAAGCGTCCATATTTTATGAGATGGGAGTGAGATTGTGTTGGCCATACAATAAAACCAAAACAATGAGCTGAAAGATCAGAGGGTGACGTCAACTGACTTCAACATGCACGTAAAGCATTCCAGGAAGGCAGAAAGAAAGTTAGAAAGCTTGCTGATGATCATCTTTTATGCAAATTAAATCGGTTGAATGTGACACAACTATCCAGTAAAAGTAGACAAAAATCTTTCTAACTGACCTGAAAAAGAAGACAGATTCAGCAACTGCATGGTCTATATCTCGCTTAAAATGTTTTGAGAACCACGTTTCAGTGAACTAATTTGAGATCGTTTTACGTCCGAGCCGCCACAACAGTGGTTTGAAATTCTCAAGCATCCAGACCCACGTGACCCGTTGTCCAGTCAGCTGCAAGTCAGGGGAGTGGAGCATCAACCATGGATGTATGACATTGCGACACCACGATTCAGTCATGTCTCACAAATGAATCAGCACAGTCAGACACGTCAGGCCAGGGCAAAATACAAAATAAAACAAAATTAAAGCATGAATATACACACGGATGGAACTAGGAACTAGTGATCCTGACCCGTTGTGCTGAATCTAACCTCACCTGTGTCTCCACTCAACGAGCATCTGCCTAAGCTGAGATTCTCTGCCATTGCCTGCCACAGACGCCATCTGCTTCCTCAAGGTAAGCCACCGCACCGGTTAATCGTTTGACTCACTTCACTTGCAAGTGCTTGAACAAAATAAAAACTATTTCCTCCAATCTATGGCGCCCGAGTCTGACTCTGCCTTTGGGGTCAAAACTAAATGCAAACCGTAAAAAATTATCATATAAAGTTCTCCCCGCTCACATACACTGTCTCTTTCTCAAAATGTACAAAACATGCTATGTAAAGGTCTATTGTTTTATCATTTACCAAAAAATGTAGTGGCGACCTCTAGCTTACCCAGTAAGAGCATACGCCCCATGTAGGCCTTTGCAGGGGTCCAGCTTTTGAATCGACCTGCAGCCCAGTGTTGCGTGGCATCCCCCAGCTCTCTCTCCCCCATTCCTGTCTACCTGAAAAAGAATCTTAAAAAATAAATAAAAATGAAATTCACAGCTGGTCTTATCTAAGTAGTCTCTCTTTACAGCTTGCTTTAATCCTGTGACTTTCACTAAACCTCTCAACTTCTACTTGGAGTTTATTCATGATATAAGCTCCCTGCACTATTATGGACTGTGGCCTTACTATGTTGTCATATCCTGTCACAAAGAGAGAGCAGACTTGAGGCACGGCACAGGATCAATGTTGAATGATGTATTTTCCTCTAAGGACCAAGGTAATAGTTAGAAACAGTTGGTGCATGAATGATTTTTCACTGTTTGTTGACTCACTTAATGCACTAAGTACAACACAATGCCATGACAGGCTAAGAAGAATAACACGGCCATCCATTATTCATGGAGATCCCTTCGAGAAGTTTGCGAGTCAATATCCTCGACAAAGAGTGATGGGAGTCATTGTGGCTCTCTCAAGGCCAGCCTCTGCTTTGTCTGTGTGAGAGTGAGTGAGCACAAGCATGTCCTGCCCCCCCATAGATACAGTATTGAACCAGGAGGTTTTATACTTAAACACAGCCTAAGAGCATGGGTCTTCAATGTTTTTTAGAACAAGGACCCCTTAGCTGAAAGAAAAACAGAGCAAGGACCTTACTACATATTTTGTATACAATTTAGTATTGCATATTAAAGCATAGCATATTAAACAGACTGTACAATAACGTGTAGGGGGGCCTAAAGCCTTTACACATACCTTTTTATGGCGCATATAATACTAAGCTTTTAAAATAAAGAAATGTTGGCATTTTCAATATTTATACATCATGTTATAATGTGCCACAGTACATCCTTGAGCTTAATCTGTGGATGGCTACCTAATGTCTACCTTAGCTGTAGGCCAGTAAGCCCATCATCAATGTTGTGTTCATTAAAAAAATGTGTATGTTGTAATATGTTGGTAGTACAACAACCAACATGTTTCAATCCTGTCTGCAGCGGGCGGGGGCTGCTCAGTTTCCCCCCCACACACACACACACACACACACACACACACGAAAAAAAGGAGACAATACGTACAGGATGGCCTAAATTGAGGACAGCCATGCTCGTTATTGTGAGTGCAATGATAAGTTAAAGTCCAATGAGTCCTTTCTCAAACCGTATGAATGTGTGTCCCAGCCCAAGGATAGGAAATTAACCAACAATGTAAAGATCAACAAGCCACTGACAGACATGTACAAATTTGATTCATAAATCATCATTTTTTGTCTAAATTCCACAAGCAATTTTCATATTATAACAGCACCCTGAGCCTTTTTTGGTAAGGTTACTGAGAAAACTAAGCCTTTGGTAGTTTTATTCTCCCCAAAACAAGTTTCATTTTAATTCTTAAAGAACGCAGCTTTTTTTTGCAACTTTCTCTGTCTCCCGCAACTTCATTGCAAAAAACATTGCATTTTTTTTAACAAAATCTCCTGCAACATCAGGTATTTTGGGCCGCAACAATCAAAAAAACAACAACTGTTTGTCCTGTATTGTCAGGACATGTCGCACGATTGCAGGCATCAACTTCTCCACTCTCTCCTACATCTTCTCTAACAGAGTGGCAAAGAAAGCCCAATCCATTGCAGTTGACCTTAGCCACCCCTTGTCCTGCCAGTTTAATTTACTTCTCTCAGGCCATAGGTGCTGCATGCCCAGAAGCAGGTCCAATAGTCTCAGAAAATCTTTTTCCAGACTTCCATTTCAAACAAATTGACAGAAGTGTTTTAAATGTACGTATTTATTTACTATTGTGTTTTAGATACTCTGGGTATCATTGTTTTGCTGTATTGTTTAGTGTCTTGTCCTCATGTTCGTCTGCTGCCTGTACAAACACTTGCCCCTCAGTGACAATAAAAGTTCTTTGACCTTGATACCCACACAATGAATCTGCATTCTCAATAACGTTTCAAGGTAAACAGATTTTGTCCCAGATTGTGTAAGTCTTTGACGTATCACAAATAATTTTCTAATCAAAGTCCCTGAAAGTCTGATTAGTGAAGAGGTCGGGGCAGATGGATGGACCCAGGAAACCACAGTTTGTGTTCTCTACAAAAGCAAACAACACCAACGTTAATCATGTGTTTAAAACAGCGACTGTTGATGGAAAAAAAAAAAAAACTTTCCCTCAAAATTTAATTGGGATTTTCAATTTTGTTGGAAGTATTTCTTTAGGAAACAGGCTTGAATATTTGACTAGACAAATATAGCTTACTTGATTAATCTGTAATTGTCTTCCAAATGCTATAACATTTCAGTAAATTAATAAATAAATGATTGAATTTACTTATTTGCCGCCATGAGCCTCAGAGGTTTTCCAAACTGTTACTGCTGTTGCTAACTGCTGTTCCCTGACCATTGCAAATAAAAATCCACCCCAGCTTAGAGCCATACGTTTTAAGTTATTGCTGCTTACTACTTCTGCTGATAAAAGGTGCAATGCCCTGGCCCCAGTTTTGTTTTCGGATTGGGCAGGGAATATTATTGGAACAATGTTGCCTCAAACTGACGGGCTTTAATTTCACTGTATGGCCAAAATTTATTTCAAAACCCGGCACACTTCCTGGGAACCTGGTTTCAACTTGCGGAACAAACTCAAAAGTTGACTTAACCATTAACCTCACTGTTCTCCCTTTCTCAAATCCTTCCCCGTTGATGGAGGAGTAAGACAAACGATTTCAAAAGTCCATTAGTGAGTTCCACATCTTGGTAATTGCCTCTCATTAGCCATGTCTTTGCACCAAGGTGCCACAACTTGTCATGAAATTCATCTATTAGCTCATATTTCAGTGAGGCAGCAGGAAGGGCAGGAAGAGGGAGCACAGCAGTGAAGGATACTAGGTGGTGGAGAAGTGAGAGAAGAGGAATCGGAGGACATGAAGAGTCCATAACTCTGAGTGTTGGATGACACAATAATCAGTCAGACAGTCCACAGATTCTACTGGAATAATTTTGTAATTTTCTTGGCTAGAAATAATGAAATGAAAATCAATATAAAAAAGTTGCGCTCTAAAGCTTTAACTGAACACAACGCTTTTGCAGTAAAGAAATACCTAAACACCAACCGGTTTAATTGGGTTTTGTTTGACTTCGAACGCACTGCCAAGATAACCATGGGAATACAGAGCCTGACAGGGTTGGCCGTCCTGAATGTATGGACCGGAAACATTACCTCTCATTATACTGACTTCAATAGACGTGAGAGGGTTGTGAGGAGACAGGGTGAAAGGAGAGAAGAAGGGATGGGGGTAAGGACAGGATGTGAGACAAAAGAAAAAGGAATCCAGTGGAAACAACTGAAAGAGAAAAAAGGTGCAGTCAAGACAAGACACAAGGAAGACAGCATATGGTCGAAGACAAAGAGAATGAGAAAAGAAAGGAGGCATGAAATTTAAATCCTAAATCATATGAGGAAATGAAAACAGGATGAAGGTGAAGATGGTAAGGGCCTCATTGGAATTCTGACAGCAGCAGTGCTAATCTGAAGGAAGATTGGATCTCACCTGCAGTCTGCAATGTCTCACATGTGATGCAAGGCTTTATCCTGAAAATGTACTTCCATTGATCCAGACTAATTCTTCCTCAAGTGACTCTTCACTTGGCTGTCCTGCCAAAGTATATTTAATTGTGCCTACAGTAAGGTGACCAGATTTCTCAGACAAAATCCGGGGACATTTTCAGCTCCGAAGCGTATTAACCTCCAAAATATGTAATGTTTTTACTCTGTAAAACTTAAAACGGGGACATTAGACCTAGAGCTGTTCTCATTAGGGGCTGAGCCCCCCCCCCCCCCC
>NC_048414.1:17861790-17881451 GCF_013103735.1 Etheostoma cragini
GATCGCTCCAGTCGGCAGAAACAAGCAGCAATGGAAGTTAACAGGATAATTGTCCAGCTTGTATTTACGTTCATAAAGGGCTCGTTTTGCTGCTGACAGGCTCAGATTAATATTCTAAGTGTCTGACAACATTATGGAAGCGATTTCTAAGGAAGTCGACCTTTCTGTTAAAGATTAAGATCCTTTTTAAAACTTAAAAGTCCGCGAAATTGCGTTCGCTAAGCCCACCAGACTCCATGTAAATAATCAGAGATGTTAGCATCGTAAAACACGGCTTCTAAAACCTCTCTGAGCAGCGCTGGCTCTGGCTGCCTTCAGCCTGCGGGTGTTGGGTGTGCGACCATCGGCTACGTTTGGTCAGTATTTTCTTTCTTTCATTGCAATTTCGGGTCTGTCAGTCACAGTGAAAACCGGGGACATTTCCGGGGACAGATCCAGCCGGGGACAGGTCGCCAAAATCGGGGACTGTCCCCGGAAACCGGGGACGTCTGGTCACCCTAGCCTACAGGTTCCACCGTAATTAGTTTGAGTCTGAGACCGAGAGACTCGCCCACGAGTCTAAACAGCACCTCTGATTCATAGTTTTAATTTATCAAGCATACAACACAGAAACGTACCGAAAGTTGCGTTTAAAAGGTGACAAGTCAGCGGTTACGGAGGTCTTTTCCTGGTCCTTCTAGCCTCTAAAGGTGATTTTCTATACAGCCTGGAACTTCCAGCTTTTTTAGGGGTCGTTGAGCTTTAAATCCCAACCGTTACATCCAAGATATATCCACTTTATGTCCATAATTCACCGCGTTTTGGCTCATTTACGCCGCTAGCTTGTTGCTCCGTGTCTGCTCTCCTGTGTGTACGGAAGAAAAGGATCAGCCTGCCCATATATGGGAGACCAAGTCATCCAAAGAGTATGGAAGCTGAAAGATGCCAACACTCCCAGTCAAACTGGCTAGTATGCAATCAAACATGCTATAGTGAACAAGACAGATATCTACCGTTTTATAGAGCTTAATGGCCTCACTGCTTTGAGATTTGGCATATGTTTATATTATATATTATATATTAGGCCTCACTGGTTATATGATTATTATTTGCTTTATATGAGTTATGTTTATTCTGTTTAGTTTTGCATATAGGAGAACTGTTTTAGACACAAATGCTTGTAGCATTGCTGTGGGTGTAATATCAATAAATATGACATTACGTTGATTATTGGCATAAGTAAATGTCATGAGGGCAAAAGCGTCTGGACTTTTTTTGAAAAAAATGTATGTATATTGTCATCTGTATAAGTTAGAATTATTATTTCTTCACAGTGTGACTCCCAAGACATATGAGAAGTGTTTTAGAGAGTAAAATAGCTTATTCATTACTTATGTCTGTGATATCAATACATATCTGGAAGATTCATGTTCCGTTTTATTTATTTATTTGTCTTTAAGGTCCTACAACCATTTTTTATATTCAAGTGACCTCATTGCAACCCAAATATTCTAATAACCCTGTTTGTCCTGGAAAAAATGATGTTCATATCTTGACTGTAGACAACAGGGTTGATGTTTTACAAGCTTTTATATAAAATAAATCCAGACGGAAAATTAACTGTAAAAATTGCCTCAGGGCTCAGAAGGTTAATGTGTGTGGAACGCCCTTCCAATTGTCTTACGTTCAGCAGTCTATGTTGATGCTTTTAATAAACAGTTAGAGAGGCACTTGTTTAAATTCACTTTTGACTCATGTTTGTAACTTTGGGTTTTAATCTTTTAAACAATTTTCATTTGTCTTTAAATTATTTTGTCCTTATTTTCTGTAGGATCCTACTGTATTTTTACAAATGTTTATCAGGTGACTTTTTAAAAGGTGCTATATTGGTCTTTGTATGATTCATTCATCAGATATTCAATTGAGAATCAAAAATCAAAAAACTTTTTATTTCATAATTTGTTTATAAATGTGATAAAAACATAACAGTTTTTCAAACTTTTGATTTCATGGTCAGATCAAAAGTAGAACATTTATAAAAAAGGTCCCAAACTGATTCTGATTTTTTAATTTTTCCGTTTTCTGTGACACCAGAAGTCACCCAAAGTCCCTTTCTTGTCTTGATGCTACATGTGTGCGGCAGGGTCAGACAAGAGCAACAACAGTAGGCCTACACCATGGATAGCTACGCTAAAGGAGGACAACTGAGAAAATAGGCAGGATCTCCCATGTAGCGTAGTTGTGTCTAAAATAAGCCATATTTATTCATTTTAAATAATTTTAAAACCAAGGGAGACTGGGGACAGGTGTGACACTAGATCAGTTTCTCACTTCCAGTCTCACATGCTGTGATAAACACTGACAACATTTGATACATTTTGTAATCAGTGTCATTAATGTTCTCCATTCCTCTCCAAAGTTGTAAATTGATGCTAGCTTCTGAAATTAAATGCAAAACGTTTCTCAGGAGTTTTACTATAGACATTTCTTGCTCCTTCTTTAATACTTTACCGGTAGGCTCTTTCCGCACAGAGCAAGATGTGATGCTCCCGGGAATGGAGGACCCAAATGAAGGGAAATTCAGGTGGGCAGAAGAGGCATAAAAAAAATAAAAAGATTTATTTTACAAAAAACAGTGTACAAACAAAACACAAAAACCAAGGAACCGGGAAAAACAAAAAACAGAGCACAGGGGCTGGCAAAAAAACGAGGAAAGTAAACTGCAGGGAAGTACACGGATGGTGTAAAGGCGGGAACACACAACACATCAAACCGAAACAAGGATCTGACAGAGGACAAAGAAAGCACAAAGACTAAATACATGGGGTAACGAGGAAACAAGCGGCAGGTGACAAGAGAGCTGGGAAACAGGTGGAAAACATCAGGTAATCACAAAGACGGGAAAGCACAGGAAGTAGAACTAAATTCAGGACGAGACAGAGACAAGACTTCAAAATAAACAGGAAACAGAACTTTTACAAGACCTGGGGCCTGTTGCACAAAACTAGGATAAGGGATTAAGGATATTCAAGTTATCCTGCATAATTTTTGCTTGCACTCGGTTGCACGAAACCAGATAGAATTAAGCCCAGCCAAGTAGGCCTAACCATGGAGATTTATTCTTTGCGGCTAGTCTGGTCCAGAGCAGGCTAAGCCAGGCTAAGATTAATCCTGAAGTCTCATGTGTCAAATCAGCTGCCGTCTGATCCGAAATAAACGTGTTTAACAGTTATTCCGTTGTCTTCTGCATGTGTTCTGCTTTATTTTTTTATTAACATGCATTAGCTAATTGTCAGTATTGTTGTCGCGAGTTGGATTTAAACCCTACTACAGTTGTTTCGATGGTTAGAAATGGTTGCACCGGGACCCTGATGCGGAGTGGGACTTTTCCCGGTGGGACGGTAGTGTGTAGAGGCTGTCTGGCGTGCGGCCCGCTGCCCGGTGCCCGGTGGCCGGTGCCCGCTGCCCGGTGCCCGGTGGCCGGTGCCCGGTGGCCGGTGCCCGCCGGCAGGCCTGCGAGTCGCGTCAATGTCCACTCTCTCTGTAAAAGTCGAGATGAGCAGCGCAGCGTCCGTGGTCTCAGCTTCAGGTTACAGGACGCGGTCTGAAGATTAAGTGTGAAGATATTAATGTAGCGATATTCCCAGATGATATTAATGGAGGCTGGTCAGAGACCAATACATTCATGATTTAATTTTCTTCTTGCTTGTCTTCTCTAATAAAGTGTAGTTTGTGTAACTCCTTAATAAGTGTGCCTAATGTTTAATTTTATTTTAGCTTACATTGGTTTCATAACCTTCTCAATTAGTCTCACATCACCGGATTAATAACGTGGCCTACATGCAGTAGCCTACCTATGTGGTGTAGTTTACATTCATCACACCGGGAACACCACAATGCTTCTTAATCTTTTTAATTTGGTGCGGTCACTTGTCAGAAGAATAATAAAACATGAATATTGTTTTACATACAGTATATGCTCACAGTGTGTATTGAAGTCACTTACTTTTTTTTCTAGTTGTTGTCCCTTTCTGGTTGTTCTGTATGAACATTAATTGTACAAATAATTTTGAATATCTTATAGAGATTAGTGCATGGTTGTAAAACAGGTTCTCACGTTGTGAATAATGGTTTGAAATTAAGCCTATAGTCCTTAAGGGTCCATTTCCCGAGGAACATTAGTGTCCTCTGCTCTCTTTTAAGGCGAAGGCTGTATTTTTACATCCCACACATTCAGTCGGGTCCGCTATGTTGGGGTTTTCCTCTCGTATTTCACTTTTTGCACATTCTTCACCTCCTCGTTACTTTCCATTAGAAGTTGCAGCTCATTGTGTGAAACATATGGCGCATGAGTCTTCTCAATTCTGCATCAGTAAATCTGTGATCAATACCGTGGTCTATTTGAGAAAGCCGCAAACGTACACTTATCCCAGCTATCTACACCTGGCTTGACATAGCTTCACCTGTTCATCCTGGCTCGGCAAACGTGCAACCGATTAAGCCGCGATGAGCAGATCGCACTAAGTCAAGCTGCGCTTATTCACTTATCCTCAAAACACGACATATATTGCCAGAAGAGACTACTGGTAAAGTAGGAGCAAGAACCGAGAGAACAGAAGAAGAGATCAACAAAATGGCAGTTTGAGGCTAATATTGAACGTGTTTACTCAATTTCAAAGGTTGCCTGTACCTATTCGAGCCTGAATGCACGGACAAGGAGCTACAACTAATGGAGGAGAATCGGAGAGCTAGAAAGCAGCGCTAGCAGCAGAGAGTAGAAGCAAGTGCTTCTAAAGGCAGGCAAGTGCTATTTAAAGAAACTCCTGGTGTACATACACTTTCCAATGTGAGTACATAACATAATTATCCTACTGTAGAAGTTTGGTACCATTCCGGGCATTAGTAGTGGGGTAATTTACGAGATACATATTTGGTTCCATTAGTGCCTGCCATTCAGCTGATAGCATTAACTTTCCCAATGTTTGACCAAGGGAAAAAAGCTTCTTGGAAAGTGTCCGGATCAAGGTGATGGTGCAAAAGACCTTAGGGTGATGGTACTCTGAACCATCGTTGGATGCCATCATTTCTGTGATTACAACATCATCCACATACTTGTAGATGTAGCCAGTGCAAATGATGCATATTCCTCAAGGTCTGTGGGCATGTGATAACTCCTTGAACATGTTCCAAATTATTAATAAAAATCCTGAAGCACTGACAATGCATCTTTTTTTAATTTATTTTGTATCTGTTTATTGACAGATTGGGGAAATTACAATTTACACTCTATGTCCACACTTTTGTTAGTAATCACACAGTGTCCTGAACTACACACACACACACAGGATCTATACATGCAATAATGGACAGATGTCAGATTGAGTGGGCTGCCAGCTGAACCCTTGCTCAACAGCTCCTGGCAACTCTCCAGCCACCAATCCACACTTTTTGTGCATTTTTGGCCTTTATTTTTGACAGGACAGCTGAAGACATGAAAGGGGAGAGAGAGGGGGAATGACATGCAGCAAATGGTTAGAAATTAGTTTTTCATCTCATGTACATTTAAGCCAAACGTCGAAAGAGTAGTCCCCAAATAGATATAGTATTGTTGTCTGGACAGGCAACACACAAGAACTGGTGGTGATGCAAAATAATGTGTTTAATTTCAGGGCAATTATGATATTTGTGATACATAGTTAACCAACACATGTCAAGCTCAAGGTATATTGCTAGAGCAAAAGACAAGGGATAAAGAACCAAAAATGTCTGTACCAACGTTTGTGCCAAACCATCCAGTAGATGTTGAGATGTTTAACAGAAACATCATTAGCGTCATCAAAGTCAGATTCCGATTCACCCCACAGGTATCCCAGATATCTATTCCAGATTCTATTAAATTCCACCCAAAATGTGTCAACCATGTCACTAATAACCAATACATTAGAACATTGCTATTTTAATAATGTTGAGAAATGTCTCTCTGAACTAAAATGGTGACCCCAAAAGACTGACCAGAAGATCCGCAATTCCATTGCAAAAGCCATGCTGCTAGCAACAACAACTGCTCTGATAACATAATTGTTGTGTAGCATAAAATAAGGTGTCAAATACACATACTCACAAAAGGGCCACCTTTTTAGGAAATACTGTGCAAGCTCTGAATGAAGTCTGGATTGACAAACAAGTTATTAGCAATTAGACATTAACTGCAGACAGTAAAACGTATAATTTTCACGATTGTGTTTAGTACAACGGCCAATTAATGAACACAGGGAAATGAGGGGAAAGCACTAATTAGAGAATGCTTTACATCCACAGAGCCAGCCCTGTGAGCCCCAGAGAAGGTATGCTCTGTAGAGGCACACTGCCACAAACGGAATTGCATCATGGGTCCATGGTCTCTGCTCTGCAGTGGCCCCAAAACTAAGGGGTGGGAAAATTGCCAATTGAAAAAGGTTTTTGCTTTGTACCATTCTTGGGCATTTGTCATTTATGTATTGTATATTGCTGAATACATCAGCAGGTTACTGAAGATTGAAAGAACTGTTCGGAAATATTGAGAACTTAAAGTCTGACATGATCTCATCTCCTTGTGTAGTTGTACTGTGCACTGTCTGCTCTCATAGGCACATGACACATGTATACCAATGGCACATGACTTTGTATATGTATTTAATTCCATCTATAATATTTATGTCCCTGTAAATTATTCCCTTCAAGTTGACTGACACAAGTTGTTAAATTGTGTGTTTGTGTATGTGAACATTTCATTGTGTTGATTATGTCAGTACCTCTGTGTATCGCCTATTTGTTTAAGTGCATGGCTTTCCTTATTTCTCTCTCTCAAACGCAACGAACAAGTAGGTACACACAAAGATGGTAATGTAGACGAGGAAAACAATAGACGAATGATGAATGATCTTGCATAATAGGCATTCAAATTGCCTTGGCTTAGTCAGTAACACTTGTTTTGAGCACGGATATTAATTAGGGCTGTCAAAATTAGCGCGATAATAATGAGTTAACGCAATCATATATTAATTTGATTAAGAGAAAATGTTGCAATTAACGCACGTTGTCTTTGACCCCTTGAATGACCCGTATTGAGGTGTTTGCACAGGGCGCGCTGATATTTGTCAGCCATTTGTCTGCTGCTTGTTCTCCTAAAAAAATACTGACAATCGCAATGCGATTACAAAAAATTGTGAAGTTGAAGACATCTTTGCAGCCCTAGGCCTACTCATTGCGGAGGTCTCCTTGCTTTTTTATTTTGTAGGGTACAAATTTCCAAGCTTCTACTTTGTTACTTTTACTTGAGTAAAGAAGTTGAATCAGTACCTCTACTATTCTACTTCTAGTATTTTTAACACACTTATCTGTACTACTACTTGAGTACGGGAAGTGAGTACTTTTGCCATGCTTATAAGTAGGCCTATAGAAATACAAAAAAAACACAAACACAAATACAGGAGTTCCTCTAGCTTAAAGCCATAGTCAATTCGGCTGCTGGAATGGGCCTGCACTAGTGGAATTGTTGTAGGAGTGCGGAGCTGTTGGCTGCTGCCTTCCTTTACAATTAAAACCTGCCAGATCAATGCACTGCTAGACAGCTCCATTGACTCACATAATAGCAGAGAAGCCCAGACTGTGTGCTTGGACGGGCTGACGTTTACAGTAAGCGTGTTGTCTCATTTCCAGTGCGCCAATCTCATGGACACTATTTTTATGCTCCAGCAAAAAAATACTGAACTCTGTTTTGTTGTCTAAATCTGGTGGCTAAGTGCCTGGTATTGGAGAGTGTTGTGCATTAAACTACACTTGCTTCACTTTGAGCCTACATCAACGGGGCATAGGCATAAGCATTTGTTTAATTCACAGACTGCTTTTCTGCTCCGGCAACACTGTTTTATTGCTTAAATCTGGTGGCTAAGTGCCTGATTGTATTTAAACACTAGTTATAATCAAGCACTTATGGTTTCATTTTCCTACCGCAACTCCCTCGCTCGTTAGAACGCTGTTAGCTTCTCCGGCTTGACCATTAGCAATGGCTAATTCCTGTCCCTCTTTTGCTTCCTCCTGCTCTGAGTGTCAAATGTTTAGATATTCCTCTGCTTCCTTTAGTGATGACATTTACATGTAATAAATGTAGTATATTTGCTGCTCTAGAGGCAAGGCTTAGTGAGTTTTAGGCATGGATCCGCACCATGGAATCAAAATCATATGCTTCTGCAGCTAGCCAGTAGCTGGAGCGCGCACATGTGGCAGCCGCTCCAAATTGGAGCCTATGGCTGGCCGCCAACATCTTCCCCTTTCTAACAGTTTTTCCCCACACACCGGCTGAGAAGCAAACTCTGGTTATTGGAAGATCTATACTGTGGAACGTGAAGTTGTCAGCTCCAGCGGCCACGGTCGTGTGTGTCCCTGGGGCCAGAGCGGGCAATATAGAATTCCATCTAAAGTTGCTGGCTAAAGATTACCGTAAAAACAGTAAGATTGTACTGCATGTGTGTAGGTGGTAATGACACCCGATTACGCAAGAGATCATTAAATTAATGTTGAGTCATTTTGTCTATTATCGGCCATAAACCATGACAACCCAAGTCTGATATTAGTAATCAGAGGTGCAGTGCAATGCACTCCTCTATGCTTCCACTGGCGCAGTTGCCCACTCAGTCTAATAACCACAGTGTCTGCCCCCCTACTGGAATCAGTTAAATTATACTATGTATACAAAAGAGGGCTATGGCAGCCATCTTTTATTCAAGTTTGTTAATTAATCCTTAACTAATTAATAACTCGTTTGAAAGCCTTGTTCTTGTGCTCGGCCCTATACACCTCCAAACGTCATTTTCTAAAGATTTAGCTACTATGGTATTGCCCTGGGGCCTGTTGCACGAAACCAGGATTAGGGATTAATGTTGTGATGAGGAAGGAAGACCCAGTAGTGGGACCGTTAACAACAACAATTGTTTAACAATAAAGCGTTATTGTTACTATAGCCCAGCTAGCACGCAACAGGGGCAACAGGGGCAACAGGAGAAGTCCAACACGATCCAAACAAAGGCACGGGGAAAAGGAAATTGAGACGGGACGAACAGACAAGTTGGGTTTGGGAACAAACTTAGATGGGGCAGACGCAGGGACAGGGAGGAAGACAGGGACAGGAACGGTGACAAGGACAAACACTGGGACAGACACAAACACTGGGACAGAGACAAACAAAGGGACTGAGACGAGCACAGGGACAGACAAGGGCACAGGAACCAGGACACAAATAGGGACTGAGACAGGGACAGGAACGGGCACAGAGACTGGGACAAACACGGAGACTGGGACAGACACAAGACTAGGGAAGCTAGGACTAAGGGGGACTAAGACATGGGGGACTAGGGTTCCTGAGTACCTGGGACCCAGAAAACCCTGATAGGGACCCCAGGGACCAGGACCATAGGAAGCCAGGGGACTGGATCTGGGGGGACTGGGTCCCAAGGAACCCCTAGGTCTGGAACTAGAGGGACCCCTGGAGCCAGTGTCCTGGGAGGATAGTGACCCAGACGCCGGCTGGGGGTCGGGACCGCCGACTGAGGGCCAAAAACTTTGGCCGTCAGTCAGGGCGAGGGCCGCCGAGCGCCAGCCGGGGGTCAGAGGTGCTGGGTTACCGGGCTGGGTCGTGGGGGCTGGTTGGGCGGTCTGGGTCGGGGGGTCTGGTTGGTCTGTCTTGGAGTCCGGCGGCAGTCGGCGGCTGGGGCTCCACACTCAGTTTGTCCGCTATAGTCTGTTGGGCTTATCATGGTTGCAGCTGTAACCCTGGTCCTGCTACACGTCCTGCGATGCCTTGTTATACCATGCTATGCTCTGCTGTGCCTTGCAATACCAAACTGTGTTACTACTATTTCTAGACACTTTTCCATTATCTTTTACTGTGACTATTATTGCCCCTATTCATTTCAACCCCAACCGGCCCGTCAGACACCGCCTACCAAGAGACTGGGTCTGTCTGAGGTTTCTTCCTAAAAGGGAGTTTTTCCTCACCACTGTCACACTGTTGCTTGATCAGAAGGGAACTACTAGAACTGTTGGGTCCTTGTAAATTATAGAGTGTGGTCTAGACCTAATCTATCTGTAAAATGTCTTGAGATAACTCTTGTTATGAATTGATTCTTCCTACTGGGCTGCACAGAAGTCACAGTCCAGATGCCCCCCACAGCCTCACACCTTCCCATAGTCACACACCCCCAGATGCACACACATATAAACACTTATCCATTATTCTTTGTGCTTTTCTCCTTCCCTGCCTTCCCAGTATTACCCTGCACTTTGTTTGTCAGCTGTGGGAAGCCGTCCACCATTTTTGCGTACCTGAAGCTAAAGGCTGTCTGTTCCTCCAGAGCTGTTCACACACTGATGGGAAGCATACTGTAGATTGAATTAGATTCTGTGAATTTACTATGGTCATTTCTGAACACAGTGGGTTCCAGAATTTAATTCCCCGGCGCATTGTGCTGCGGTTAAATTGGTGCCCATTTGGACAATGTGAAAGATGGTGAAATGAGTGTGAGAGAAGCCGTGAGAAAAGAGAGGATTGTGGAAAATGCAAGCTGGAATCTTTCCCAGGAATTCTTGTGCCATCACGCCACTGTGTGACAATGGGATGTGACATATGTCAGCATTTAATATTTTATTTAGGCCCAAGTTCGACACTTGTACGTTCAGCTACCAATCCTCTCTGTCTTCCTCTGCTTCTCTTCACTGGATCCATTGCATCTATTAGAGACATGGTGAATGTGCATGGCTATCAGCAAGTGAGTGCAGAGCGCTGAGAGCCTAGGTAGCTGAGGCCATTCAGGGACAGCGATGTGCAACGAATACTTATTCAATCATCCTGCCTCCTAGATTTCAAAGCAGGCAGAGTGCTGAGTTGCTTTCAATATTCCCCTGCTTTCTAAAAGGAAGAAACCACAGAGAAGCTCCAGCTTTTTTTCCATAATAGGCCCAAATAGAGATGAAAACAAACATCGTCAGAGAATTGCAAACAGAGCTAAAGGATCAATATTTTGGTGGGTCCAGTGTGAGCAGCATGTAGAAAACCAATCGACTGATCATATGTTTTGCTGTGTGTCAAGCCAATGCCCAGGATTAAAACAAGCTAAATGCTAAAAGGCATGTATTGTTTAGACTCAACAAGTCACTTTGTAAATATATAATTTTTAACCATGACAAAAAGACCAACTTGACACTGCTGTTTTTTAGTTTTTTTCTTGTTGTAGTGATAAGTGTATTCCAAGGTGTGGTCAGACTGCTGTGATATCACTACTGTGTGTGGTCAGAGGCATAGATGGTTAAAGAAGTGGACCAACATATCCCGTTGTTCTGGACGGAGACCAGTGAAGGAAAATAGAAGCACTTTTCTGGTGATGGCTAGGCATTACTGCGCAGCCTCCAACTGAGTTTGACGACGTAGTTGTGACGTCTGCAACATGTCTGAAAATTTAAGTCTTCTGGTAGCTGTGCCAAGAGAAATCTCAATCATTCCCAATCAGCAGAGACTGAGAGTGTAAGTATACTGTATGTTAGGAAATAACCTAGACACATGGCTAATTACTGCTACTTAACATGCTAGTTGACGTTAGTAATTAAACCTAACAATCTGTTGTACATCAAAACTGTCATTGCGCCTGTACTAACATTACTCAGTTACGTAACGTTAGCTCTGTGATATTAAGACCTCACAATGCCTTGTTTTTCTCCTTCCTGCTAACCTTTGGTCCATCAGACATGACGTGAAAAAAGCATTTTGTTCAGGTTTGACAGGTTGGCCAAGGCAAGAGGGATATTTGCAAATGTTGGCAAACATATTCATTCAAAAAATTGTTGTTAGGGCTAAAAGTTCAATTTTCAGCCATGAAAAACAAGCAGTCTAGGTGATGTCTTCTGTCCGTGTGTCTAACAATTTCCTCCACTGAGTCCGCTCTGCTCTGTTGACACTACGCTGACCCTAACCTTACACACACACACACACACACACACAGACCAAACAGTGCTGTCCAACGTTCTAAAACATCATCTAAGTGATAGTTTCATGTGTATCTCGGCCAATAATGTTATTTTTGCAAATTTTTTACTCTAGTACAGGGTCCGTTCAAAACATGCCTGTTCAGAATGGCTGATTTCTTGTCCTCCGGTTAATGCTGCTTGCAGCTTTCTCAAGAACCACTCATTCGAACAGTTTCGCACTCAACATTGCACTTCCTTGGTTCCAGAGGCAAATACCTGCCAGGCCATTACTGTCGCATATCCAAGTCGTGGCAACTCATGATCAAAAACAAAGAAAAAAACACCAAGAGCAGACTTAACCATTAGGCAAGGTAAGTATCTGCACACATAGATTTTTTTTGTGATGTTTGGACATGAAAAATATTGAATATTTTGCTGCGTGTTACTTATTTTGCATTTGTGGGTCACCAAATTTGCTAGACAGATGGACGGACTCACCCACCCGACTTTATTAGTTAGATAAAGCTTAGACAGAGGGGTTAAAAGTAAAACTGACCACTTGTGACGTGCCGAGCGCCTTTTTCTTCTGAGCTCATATTTCTGTGTGGGGAAAAAATAGAGGCCAATGCCTTCCTGACACCTCATTCATGCCTATTCCATTATTATTATTATTATTATTATTATCACAAACAACACAACAAACAGAGCTTAGCTATAGATATAGATATGACGTCCAGGTGTTTTGAATCTAGCTTCAATGTGTCATAGTTTCTCTTTTAGTTGGTTTCATGTTTGTTTTCATGGACTTCCTGTTATTCTTTTAAATCCAATGTTAGTCTTCATTCACTTCACTTGTCTTCATGCCTTTGTCTCCTTTCCCGCCTGTGTGATTACCCTCTCGCTCCTTATGTGTCTCACCTACGTATAATCATCATCACCTGTTCCTCTAGTAGAAATACTCACAACATTCACATACCTGTGCCAGATATTTGCCTTTATACTGACAACGATTTTGCACGGTTGCCAGATTTTTCTTTGAATATTAAACTGTACTAACCTGTTTGTCTTGTGTCCTGAGTTGTGCATTTAATTCCAACTGTTGTACCTGTGATACAATGGAGCTTAACAGCACCAATCTGTCAACAGCAGCGTTATCTCGAGATTCATGCAAACCATAGCAGGAGCTTTTTAAGACTTTGTCAGAAAAAAATCACTGATTTACTCATAACATTGTGTGCAACAATAGTATCATAATGCAATGATGCCACAACTTGTTTAGGTTTAGTTTTGGACCGAGGCACAAAACGACCACAAGAGACAATAAAAAGTAACAAAAGGTTTTAATACTGAAAAGTTCAGCATACAGAAACAAACAGTCTCAGTACGGGAGGAGATGTGGGAGATGGTGGTAATCCAACAGAGAGCGTCTGGTGAAGCAGCACAGGTGTTGAGACAGGACACGATGGCTGTGGCAGAAAAACAAAGTTAGAAAATAGCAAGGTTACGAAAAACGTTCTCTAATTACAGGACCAGTTAGCACGGAGGTGTAGGTAACAAACTGGCGCTGAAGAGGTGGTCAGCCCAGGTATATATACAGAGGAGGTGATGATGATGATGGGACTCAGCTGTGCAGAATAGATGGAGCAGGAACGAGTGGCCACGCCTCTTGACCCAGTTTCCAGGGGTGGAACGCCCCATCCAGGGAAGACAAACAAGACAGACAAACAGGGAGACACGGAACACAGAAGGCAGTAGACCCACAACACAACCAGTACTTTATTGTGTCTGGAAATTTTCTTGCTGACACTGTTGAAATATTTGTGTTGGTGGAAAGAGCAATACTATTAGCATCAGCTGATGTGGAGATAGATGACACATAATGGAGAAAACACACGGAAAATGCAATTCAAACAACATGTAAGCAGTTTATTTTAAATGAGATGAATGTTGTGATCATTCATTACTGCAGATGTTTGCAGGTCTTAATGTCTGTTTTCTTTTGTGAATGGCTACCTTGCCTTCCATTCTCGCCCATCTCCCTGGCATTCTTATTTTCTCTCTCATCTGACTTCTCAACATTATCATTAGTCAGTCAATTTACTAGAACTTGAGTGTCTAAGCAAGGCTTATTTATGTGCCAATCAGGCACATGCGCAGAAAAACCCCAGGTGCTTAAACACCTGCCCTCTCTAGCCTTTGATTGAATAAATGCCAATTTTTCAAGACATTTCAATTCTATTTCTAATTGTAAATTTTTTAAAATATATATATTTTTTTACATATGGCCTATGGCATCAATTCTCAATTAAAAGCGTGTTGTTGCATTTCAGTTATAATTCAGTGAGATCACACAAGCCCAAGGGACATACCTTTCTCATTCTTCACACTCTGGCTATTTGTGAAATTAGGTTTGATCCCTTTTTTTGTCTAATTGCACTTTTTAACAAATGTAACTTTTTCACAAGCACAGGGAATTCTTGGGTCTATTCTGCAGTAAATGAAGTAGTCCAATATTTAAACATAATGCTTAGCTTGATTTAAATCTCAACCTGGTAATCCTTACAATTTAAACAGCAAGATATTTAATTTAGTTTAGTTTAATTGTGTTTTAAAAATTTGATTTTTAAGTACGAAAAAGTCTAGTTTGGAGATGTCCTCTAATCTGGGATAATACATAAATGAGCATTTAAAAAACAACACACGTTACACATTTTCCAATTAAAGTAGTTACGTCTGTATGAATTTACTATGCTTTGAAGAGGGATTTATTTCACTGCTAATTTTAGCTGTTAATGTGGTTTTGAGTGTTCTAATTGTTGTTAAAGGGATATAAGCAAGACACACTGACTATTTTCAGGACATGTGATACAGATTGGGTTATTATGTGAAAGGTCTAATTATGAAATGGAGCGTACATTGCAATTATGTGTCTTCGAATAAAATGAAAGAGGGAGGAAGGATGGCTGACAGGATGCTCATGCAGACTTTCTAATGGTTTTGTAATTAAGCACTGTGTTTAAAAATTCCTGGCAGCAGTGTGCTGTGGAGTTGTCTTTCCTGTCTCAAACACTTAGCTTCACATTCACAGACACACACATAAACATGTGCATGCACAAAACATGCAAATGGACATTGGCTTGGACTACTTTGCACCAGTGCTCTAACAGTAATTGGGTGCGAAATTTCACTTGCCACCTGCTGCAAATGTGGATCAGCTCTGCTGCAAAATCAAGTGTTTGTGTGTCCCTGTCAACATGCACAGACTTTTGTATGGATGTTATGTGATGTACTGTGTGTGCATGTGCAAATAAGTTTATTTTGCGTGTTAAATTCTGACAGTTAATGTTTTTATCTCTATTTCTTGACACTCACTGACCTCCGGGCCCAACCTTCAGATACAGGCCTATATTTGCCTCTAAACCCGCTGAAACCAATGAAGCTTTTAAATGAAATTTAAAAAAATACTGCGCATCCACGTGTGCCAGACTGCTAGTAGTTTACAAGTGGAGTGTCTGTGATAGTGTGATTGGTCATGTCGCTGTCGGTCCCCTGCTTCACTGATTCTTAATTTCCAACGAAGCTGAGTGCGGTTACGTGTCAGTTAAACTCTTATCTTCAACTCTATTTGTATTTGTGAGGGTTAGGCGCTTTGGTCTGGTGCTTTTGGCGTTTGTTTCTGATGCAAAAAGTCTCCTTCTGTTAGGACTTTTGGTGTCACATATTGAGGTTCTGGGTCGAAATTCTTGACTTCACTTTTTGACGCTCTGGGTCTGGATGTACATTAAAATGACACGCGGCACAAGAATGAAACAGTTAGGTTGAGGAAAAGACTGTGGTTGGGGTTACAAAAAGGAACGTTTCAGTGACACACGGAACAGGAAGCCCTGGGTGAAAGTCCTGGGTTGTTTGACACACTGACTAGCCCACCATCCTTTGTTATGGGGACTTTCGGTCTTGTACTACTCACTACCATTATGGCTCTTAAAACTATCTAATCTTACTCTATCGAGCTACTGCTATGCCCAGTGTGTTCCATACAGATGCTAAAGTGTGTTCTTGCGTTGGTATCTGAGGCTTAGATGAGTTGGGAATGAGGGTTGGTGTGAATTATGCTCAGCCAGGGATTTAGTTCTACCTTTGCATTGCAAAACATAAGGGAATTAATGTATGCAATTAAGATCACATGCAGTGTTCTCTCAGTTTGTCACACATAATTGAATAAGATACTTTGTTTTGAGAATGATGGAATGACACCCTTTCGCCTTCACACACCTACCTTTGCTCCGATGACAGAATAACCTTGGTTATCGCCACAGCAGTAACACGGACATGCACAGACACGCAACTTTGTATTTGGTTTCCAAAGTGTTTCCAGTGGATGCTTTCAGAATATATATTAACAATTCAACTTTTCAGTAAACTGCAATGCTACATGAGCTCTGTGATTTTTTTTTTTCTTCCATGGCCAACAGGGGAAAAAACACATTGTCTTAAGTGAAATATCAAGACAATTTAAAATTGCACTTAAAAGATCAGCTTCAATAGTATTTCACAAATGAAAACTTAATGAATAAACTGTGTCTTTTCACTAACACACACAGTGGAACTCTAAAAGTAATTCAGCCAATGCCAGCTCTCTGTAATGTTGCAGCATGGATAGCACTGTCTTATTCCGTCGGTGTATATTTCTGGTTGCACTGGCCTGAGGGCAGCTGTTCAGCTGGAAATAGTTCTGCACCATGGAGACATCCTGCTTGGCTTATTCTTTCCATCCTGAGAGAGATCAAAAGGCAACAGAATGCCTGTAAGTGGAAGATGCCAAGAAATAACATCAAGCTGGAGCAAACAGGGCATATTATATAAGTCAGACTTTGTGGTTTTGAACATCTTGTCTCTAAAAGAAAGTGTTTTAGTGTGAGGAGAAAAGGGAATGAAAAGTAGGTATGGAGAGGTTAGCATCCTGAGCTGTAATGAGTTTTCCTTAGCCCTCTTATAGGAGTCAGATTGATGTCAGCCACAAGGTGCAGGCAGTTTTTTCCTTAAATGCTTCAATAACTAGTGATGTTAGACATGCAAACGAATTGATCTCTTTGAGCAACTTTAAAAGAGGAACAAGTTAGAGTAACATGATTCGCAAGCAAGTGTAAAACCAAAATCCTGCTTCTGTGTGGGGAGATTTGTTGCTCCACATGACTCCATGGCTCTCATTCTAACTTTATGTCAGACTCGTTCAGAGGGACTCTAGTGACTCTCATTTAGCGTGACTCTTTTAGTGCATCTCTCAAACAGACTCTCTTTTGGACTCTCGTTCAGCCCGTCTCGTCCAAACTCACGTTCAGCTCAAATTTTGTTTACTGCAACTCTTGTTTACTGCAACAATGCGACTCCATTAACGCATCAACGCATGAATTGTTGATTTGCACTGACCCCCTGGACAAAGAACAAGTGAAAGCCACTGCTCATCTTCAGAGTACAATCCCACACTGAGCTGTCAGAAGTACAATGCACACACCCACTTGGCCGAAGAGCAATAGCCAATTTGCACTGAAATTCCAGAAGGTACAGTCGCTATTTTGCTTGTGTTGATAGGATTGTGGCATACAATAATAATAATAATAATAATAATAATAATAATAATAATAAATAGTAACAATAACGATAATAATGTTTTATTTGAGGGTAAAAACCTACATGTAAAAAGATTAAAACAGTGAAACATTAAAAAACACCAGTGTAGACAATCAATGAAACAAGAGACATAGGGGGATTATGTGTGTAGGGGGACGGTACAAAAAGTAGGGAAGTGGACAGACTGGGTGTGTTTTAGAGTGATTATAGACAATTTTGAACAGGTGAGTTTTGAGGTGGGATTCAAATGTTGCTATGGTGTCAGACTGTCAAATGTGTGGGGGCAGGGAGTTCCAGAGCCTGGGAGCAGTGCAGCTAAAAGCCCTGGCACCAATGATGCTGAGATTGAGTCATGGAAGCAAATATGGTTAGAAATAGAGACAAGGGAGGAAAATGGCGACTGTGTTATTATTGAGAATGGCTTTGCTACCTAATAAAAGTAGGAAATGGGTGTAAATGGAAGGGTTGATTGACTTTTTCAGAGTGTGATCATCACAGCAGCGGATTTTAATGTGAAGGATTTTAGTTGGGATTTTCTCACCAGACAATCAAGGTTGTACTTGTCTCCTTCTAAGCACTTCCTAGGATCAGAAACTATGTGTGTGTGTGCGTGTGTTACCCACAACATGAGCAGCAGGTTCACTAGGCCTCTTTATTTCACATACTGAAAGGAAGCTTTGGTGAGTTGGCTCTTTCTGCATCTGATTACCTGCTGGCTTAATTGATGTAATTATTGAACTCTGCTTGTGGGTGCTTTGTGTTTATCCAGTCAGGCAGTCTTTAAGATAAGGAAATGCTTCTTATCGTTCCTTTTGCTCAGGCCTTGAACTATTCAGTCGCAGCATGCCATTACCAAGTTAATTGTGCAATTTAGGAGGCGGTTGCAGTGGTGAATGCACTGTATTGCCACTTTTATAGACGTTAATGGCAACCTTACAGCCGCCACACTACACACACAGTACAATGATTGCAATTTAAACGCAGAGGTATTGACTGGCGATCGGACCACAACAAAACACAAAATAGAGTTGGAAATGTGTGACTGTGTGGGAAGTGTGAATGAAAGAGGGAGCAGGTTACACTGCAGGAGAGCTCTATAAAGCAACAGTGTAGATTTATTTTGGGTTAGATATTTTGCACAAGGCATGTTCTGTATGCAACTGAACAACACTCTTCATGTTGCGACATGGATGCTACAAATGGCAAACCCCTTTGGTGACATGTATACATTTATCTTTCTGATGGGCAAATGGAATTATAATTGGAGTCACTGTCAGTGCAGGGTATGCCGTATCATAAGCTTCTCCCTGTTCTGCAGATGTGTTTTCATCCAGACTAAGCTGTAAGGGATCTGATGATGAACAGAAACTCTGCAGGGAGTCTGCTGTACCGCGTATCTAACTAATATCCTGAATCAAGAACAAAGACTGAAATATAAAAAACGAATTTCAAAAGAAATAAAAAAAGACTGGCTCCATCTCCTTATTTTCAACAGAATTTGTGTCAACAAGCTGTTAATCTTTTGTTCAACCAGCCCTAATAATCAGTGTCTATGACAGTGGTCCAATACGTGTTGGTGCCTTGTAATATTCTGTTCTGGTACTTTTTGTTTCAAATATCCTCTTTTTTAGAATAATAAAGAATTACATTATATTATTCATTACCCCATTTATAACTTCTAAGTATGTCATTACCGCGCAATTTTTGATAATCTTCCCTTTTTTTCCTCCGTGCTCTGACTGCTTCTCTCTGTGAACTCTGCTGGTGTGAAATCAATCAATGGTCATTGATTGTCCCAGCTTTTATTTCTCACTGTCAATCATTTCCATATCCCTCAGAGAAGTCTTTTCTATTAACACAACCACCCATTCATCATCATCATTTCTGTCATCTTATTTATAACTTAATTGTATAGCAAATTCTCTCAAGGGACTAGGAGTATGTTTCTGCGTTAGTTTTCTGGGTTGTGAGCAAGAACATAGAGCAGTGATCATCAACTGGCGGCCCGCGGGCCGAATGCGGCCCGCCAAGCCGTTCGTTCCGGCCCGCGATTGGATTCC
>NC_048414.1:17881551-17932286 GCF_013103735.1 Etheostoma cragini
AGTATTTAAGGGTCCGGCCCCCAAGGAGACTGTCTGGTAAAATTCTGGCCCTCTTACAAATATAGTTGATGACCCCTGACATAGAGGCTGACCCAGTCTCAAGGCTGCCTGTTCAACCAATACAGTTTGAATAACACTATAAATAGACAGCAATTACAGTAGTCCGAGAATGTATCATGTATGGCGATTGATTGAAAAAAATACCATATACATGAATCACAGGCATCACAAGCTTCTATCACAACTGGTTTACACTCACAGGGATATTGTTTCTTTCTCATTGGCCTGTGTTTACATGGATAACATAATAGCCTTGTAATTGTGTGTTGTCAGCGTCTTCATATCAGTGTGCAGTATAAAGTTAAAATCTCTGCAAATAGCTTACGACTCCCTTTTGTATTCAAAATGGTGATAAAACACCATTGTTTTTCAAATGTTGTCATTACATAGTTGTTAATGGCAACCAATGCCATTTCAGAGCCTACTACATTTTGAGACTAGGCCAGTACTTCTACTAAACCAATTCCAAAGGAAACCCTTAATGGGCCATTATGTTACACTGAAAGTTCTTTTTCTTTTTAGTTTTTCTCCACTCTTCCACATTCTTCCACAATGAGAAAAGAGAGTGGGAAAGAGGCTGGCTAACACTACAAGTTTCAATTCCCATACACAGAGCTGAGAAAAAAAGAGACACACAAGAAACAAATGTGAAACGGAGAAAAAAAAGTAATGTTAGTTTTTCATTTGTTTCTTTTTAGGGTTGTATGCAACTGGTTGCAACTTTAACTGTGAAACCTTTCAAAGATTTCTGTGTCCTCATCCATTCTTGCCCACTGTTCTGTCTTCTCTGTTTAGATTGTCTGGAACGTAAGTGATTTTACAAACTACACTTGTTTTATTGCAAACCATGATATTTTCCTAAACCTAACCAAGCACTTTTGTTGGAATTTACAACGTTAAGCATGTGTTTAAAACCACGGTGCAAGGAGCGTCCTAGTTTGTTGCGTAGGGCTACCCAGTTGGTAATTGACAACAAGGGATGCTGACCAAGCATATGTATGTGAAGTTGGGAATAAGAACATGCTATTCCCTCTTTGCTCTATTATAGTCATCTTTAAACACTGTCTGGTCCCTGTGTTCTTTAGCTTCATAGAAATGGAAGGAGTACAACTATTTACACAGTAAAGACAGAATAGGGGAGTATAGGGAAAGAACTGCAATGACAAAGCAAAGAAAGAATAATGCGAAGTGCTTCTCGTCAGATAGTTATGTGAAATTTCAGTACTCTCTGTTCTGTTTTTTGATCTATTAGTCTTGTCACAATGGTTGAAGCAGACTAACAGCGGAGCAACTGCGCTGTCTCCCCTGTGTGTATTCATCATCATCATCATCATCGCCTTTACACAGCGTGATCAGAGATGTCGAAGAACACAGCCCACCGTTAAGACAGCAAGCTTGATGACATACGCACAAGTTTTCCATGCACAAACTATCAGATGTACACACAGATGAATGCATGCAAACATAAATACTCAACAGAGAAGAGAAGAAGTTACAGACGCATACAAAAAAGGTTTTTATTCAGGTAAGTCCTGCTTCAAAATTGAAAAGCCCAATGTTAAACCCACAGAAAAGGAAAGTTGCAAAAGTCGTCACACAATTATTTGACCAAAATGTTTTTCGATCGGTTAAAAAAAAATCCCCAATATCTCTTCCTACTCGAGCTGTTTTTTACTATTGTTCATACCGCACCACTGTGTGTGTCTGCTCTAGCCAGCACAGCAAACATTAGATTAATTTCCCATTGATATTGTATCTTCTCCCATCCCGCAGAAAAAAACCACATTATTTTACTGTGTTTTAACAATGGATACCTGTTGGCCAAGTTGGAAAAAGTACCAATACTTCAATTCAAGTACAAATACCTCGGAAAAATTACCACCCGCACCATGAAGCATACACAAACAGAGTTCCAGCGTTCCAGTCAATAACCAAGAAAAAAGATTTGGGGGTGGAGGGTTAGTGCGCGGAAGCACAGAAGGGAGGGGACGGGATGAGGAGGAGGGCTAGTCTTGTTTTGTTTGAAAATACTTCTAATGTCAACAAGAAGTAACGTCACCCAACATTGCTTAGAGCACCTTAAGGTAAAAGTTACTTGGTTGAATTAAAAAAAAAAATTTTAAATGAGGTGGTAGGGGGGGAATCTTTCACATGAAGTGAAACTAGGACAAGGGGTCATGAATCCAAAACTATTTTGTTTTTAATTAAAGAAAAATCTATACTAATGAATGAAAATCTACACAAATGTATGCAGGTGTAATAACAACATAACACATGTCACACATAAGACCCTTAGAAAGATATAATGTGCAATTTTAGTTCAGACCTTCCCATAAAACCGTTTCAAACAATCAGCTGAAGTGAAAGTACCATGCATTGTTAATTCTGAGGGCCATCCTTCTTTTCTTCACAAACAGCCCAGTCTCATGGCAGTTTGTGAAAGGTTTTTTTAATTTTTATTTAATCTGTTGATTCATGTCCAGTTCACTCTAATGTTGTTATTTTCGTGTGTTCATCACAAATTTTGAAGTAATGTATTTCAATGGGAAGCCTATTTTGTGATCACAGAACGATTACGGTAACGAGTAGTATTAAACAAACGAAAATCCATGCATGGAGGTTGGTCAGGGTGGTGGATGGGTCAAACAACACAGGACTTTCACCATTGTGTTGCAGTACCTTCCGCGTTATTTTCCTTCTAACCGCAAATGTCCCATTGTCGTTGGGTTGTCCTGCCTGTGATGGTTTCTTTCCCCGTTCTTTTTTTCCTAACCACAACTGTCTCGTTGTTGTAGCCAGCGTGTGGCGTTTCATTTCTCCGTTGTTGCCTCCCCCCTGGAACGCGAAACATGTCCCGGCACGAGTTGTCTTCCCCGTCCCACATGTGGCATTTCATTTCCCCATTGAATGCCTCCCCCAAAGCAGCCCAGTGTCATGGCAGTTTTTGAAATGGTAAAAACGTGCACGTAATAAACGAGAAAACTGGGACCCCCACAAAATATCAACAAATCCCAAAAATTTGACCATTTCACAAACAGGCATGACACCAGGTTGAACAATGCAAATGAAGGCCAAATCCCTTGTTTTGACTCCATAAATGGGTTGGACCCTAATGTTCACAGCCCAGACTAGCAGCTAGCTTCCACACATCTAAGTACATACACACATACGTTGTCCTATGGAAGCGGTGGGCCATTAATTTTACCAAGGGACCACATGAGAAACAGGGACTGTTGTGGAGGGCCGGACAAACTCTGTTCTGGTAGATATTAATTTCATATCAGGCGTCTTATTCTCAAACGTCTCTTTTTTTTCTGGGCATATTTGCACAGCAGAGTCCACCAAACACTCTTTAAAAAAAAACTTCCCTTCAGAAAATGAATGAGCTTCCCATGAGCTGACATTTGTGAGGGATAACAGTTCATTCACATCTCCCGATCAGTTTGCGTCTTGCATTCTTCTTTTAAGTCTTTTTGATTGCAACTGCAACCAGAAAAGAAGAAGCTGCATGCCTTTGTACAAAAAAAAGATTGCCCAGGGGTCCTTTTCAGGAACAAGATTTAATAAACACTGGGGTCTAACCCTGATCTCTGAGTTGATTTACCCTGAGACAAGAAACTCTAAGTTTTCAGTTCCAGAACAGCCGATTTGAGTTGGTTCAATCAACTCAGAGTAGGTTGACTCAGAGTTAAGCATGTGCACCACCACAATGAAAGAGGCTAAATGAATGGAGCCAAAATACTACGATCCACCAAGGCAAAAACCACAAACAATGCTGCTTAACAGGGTGCTGTACAATAGAGAGAATTGGTGCGGGAGAAAAACTTCTTGAGTCGACATGTAAGCTCTAATACAGTGTATAAATGTCAGATTTAAGATTCAGTCATTTATTTCTTTTTAATGCCTCTTACTGGGAAGGAAATGGCAGAGCGCTGTGTCAGAGGGAGGAAACTTATTGTTTCCTTATGAAACCTTGTCAGGCCAGCCTAGTCTCACTTTGCCAGAACCTCCTCCAATGTGCGTTGGATGACGGTCCGGCTACTCCACATAGTATAAGTGGAGGAAAACGTGCTGTGGCTTTTTGGCCTTTCTTTAAAAAAATCACAATTGGTGCCGCTGCAATCCGGGAAGTGAAACATCAAGGATAAAGACTAGGCCAACCTCTGAACAGCCAGTTACAAGAGCAGTGTTCCTAAATCCTGGATCCCATTGTCCATTTCCAAACTGTTTGCTCCCACACGTTAAAACTGCCTGCCTCCACAAGCTGTTTTTGGGGGTTTCCAAAGGAAAGGCAAGGCAGCATTATTTGTATAGCACATTTCAGCAACAGGGCAATTCAAAGTGCTTTACACAAAAACAGTTCAAAAACAGTTCAAAAATGAAAACAGATAAAACACAAGGATACAAGTTACAGTGCAGTATAAGAAATTAAACATTAAAGAAATGAACAACCTTTTAAAGAAAGGCAACATCAAAAACAATTGTCTTCAGCCCTGATTTGAAAGGACTGAGATTAGCAGTGGATCTGCAGTTTTCTGGAAGTTTGTTCCAGATACGAGGAGCATAGAAACTGAGCGCTGCTTCTCCCTGTTTAGTTCTGACTCTGGGGACAGAAAGCAGACCTGTCCCAGACGACCTGAGAGGTCTGGTTGGGTAATAGTGTAGAAAATCCCAAACTCAATCCCAATACAGTTCTGTACTTTACAGTACAGCCCAACTATACCTGAAAAAAACTCACATTTTTGTGTTCTCTGGTGGATGCCATCTTAGACCTACAATCCTGCGAACAGCTGGTCTGAAAGCAAGGAATGGGTGCTGCAACTTTTCTCACTCATGTCGTTCATCTCTTTTTTTTCTTACTCTCACACCTCTCTTTTTCTTGCCATTAATATCGACCAGGCTGTTGCTTTATGTCCTAGACTACAGTAAGTGTGTCTCACATCCTTGAATGGGTGACATTAACAGGTCTGTGCTAAAACTAGGATTTCACACTCCAAATTAGATTATTTTTAACACACACATGCCGATAATTAAACAAAAACATCTACATCCCTGGCCGTACCCGGAAGAATTTTTTGAAACGGTTGGATGCAAAAACAACTCCTTTCAAATGCACAGCCAGCTCTGCGCACCCAAGTTAGTACCACAAGCTACTTTTCTCCCCTTAAATTATGTTTACTTTTATACTTTAAGTAGTTTTGAA
Organism: Etheostoma cragini; assembly: GCF_013103735.1. NCBI lineage: Eukaryota > Metazoa > Chordata > Actinopteri > Perciformes > Percidae > Etheostoma > Etheostoma cragini. The sequence goes on from NC_048414.1 coordinate 17,886,815, forward strand.
ATCAATCCTTTTACACTTGTACTTACTTTACAGGTAAAAAGCTTGAGTTGACACTTCAACTTCTACAGAAGTCTTTTAAAACCCTAGTATCTATACTTCTATTTCTACCTGACTAATGAATATTAAAACTGTTGACACCTCTGCACCTGATAAAGGCTGCTCTGCATTCTAGTAGGGGATGGAGGCCTGAATGTCTGATTAAGTCTTATCAAACCCCGTCTTTGTTTTTTGGCCTCTGATTGATTTATACTGTGGGTCTCCAATAACATTGTGATTGAAAAGCTGATAAGCTAATTCAAATATATTACTGTAAAGTAATTTCACAGTCGTTGGAGCATCTCACGGTCAGGCTTTACTATTTATTTACAGTAGTTGCAAAGTAGTGCTAAGCAGGTTTTGGGAGAGGTGAGAATTGCATGAGGACAGCTGATAGTCCTCTGTATGTGAACACACAGGGGTGCGTTGCGACAGCTTTGGTTGCTTTTCAGATCATTTAAAAGAGACCTATCAAGCTTGTCCTTATTTTCTCTAAGACGGATGTTACAATGTCAGATGTTCAAATTAAATATGGTTAAAGCTTTCGCTTTAAGGAAAACATATGTACGGGTTAATGCCTGATTTGCATGCCTTTTTTCCACGCAACACGCAAATGTGTTGGAAGCGTTTCCAGGCAAAATCGAATAGGAAAGTATTTTATGTGTCATTCTGACATGAATATATATTAATAAATGACATGTTGATGTTTGAAAGTCTCTAGGCTTTGACATCAATGCAGATATAAATGTGTTTCAAATATTTCCCCTGTCATACAGAACGAAAATTTCTGTCTCCTATTTTGCCATCAAAACTAAGGACATGGTCTTGCTTTAATAAAATCAGTAGCCTATATATTTATGTTTAACAACTCTCTCCCCATATGTCCAACAAGGGTGATCCAAAACTGTTGGTGCTGTGTCCAGAGATAGCCCTCCCTGGACGTCACCTAGCAACAGCAATGCTGCATCAGACACATTTCTTGTGTGTAGGACATTAAAAAGTCCACGGAGCCGCCACGCAGCTGGCACGCATCAGATGCCACGCTATTGTGATGCAGGCAGTTTGTAGCATGCCATATATTTGCTAATAATATGTTAATTCATGTTAAGACCTTTTAATAATTAAAAAAAAAAAGTTAACAATACTACACAACAAATGACAATAATTTGGAGGACCCACTGAATTGAATCTTAGAACCACATGAGGGTCTTGGACCCTCTGTTGAAGATCCCTGCTTCAAAAGACATGATTGGCAAGTTGAATCCGTGCCTTCTCCCCAAACAAGAGGGTCTGGACTTAAAGCGTAACTCGCTTTAAGTCCAGACCATCTAGCCATAATGCATCCTAGACTCTTTTTGCGAATGTACCCAAGTCAAAAGAGCGTTTGTAGCCTGAGCCTGGTCCCCAGTGGCTTTCGCATTCAACTGATCAATATTTGGGTCCCAACCAACAATGAAAGAACAGTCCATTAACTCCAGCCATTGATTAGTGAGCACATTATAAAAATTGCCACAAAAACATTCGGTACATAGGCTGACAGACGTGCAGTTTTTCTGGCAACAAATTCTGTTATGAAGACCACAATCCTGCCTGTATCATCTGACCAAGAGGACAACACTTTTAGAGGGAAATTCTGCTTGACAAAAATAGCCACGCCTTTTGTTTTTGAGCTCGCTGCAGAGGATGCAATTGTGTGATAGAATCTATTGGGTAAACGACCAACATCCACCTGCAGTAAATGGGTCTTCTGTAATAATGCAATGTCTTTCTTAGTAAGCCCAGAGTGCTGGTACGTGCATTTAGTCTGACAAAATTCCAAACTAAAAATGAAAGATCACCCATTATCAAAAAAGCTGTGTTTTAAATGAAAGTACATATTTCTGGATGTGGACACTGCTAATGCCTTTCATTTCATTAAATCCTAATAATAGTGCAACCAAAGCTAAGTCCGTCATTGCACAAAACATGTAAAACACAGAAAATACAAGACAGTGACATAAAAGGGAAAGTGGGAGAAGGGGGGGATACATAGCCAGAAAGGCTAACACTCAAAGTAGGTCTGTGATCAAGATTGGATGCTGGGCTGCAAAAAATGGAACACTAGCCCATAATAACCCGATTGTCACAGTATGGTTCCATTATAGATTAACATAAAAATATACGCATTTATTGTCAACAGAAACAAAAACAAAAAAGCACAACACAGCAAGAACATTGTAAGGGACACTCTAGTCTAGCAGTTGCCCAGCTAACCTATGGAGAGCAGACCATATTAAGCTAGATCAACATAGCATTCAGAAACCCAGTTTCTGTAATCATATCAAATAACAGTGCAGTAAAGAAATGTCTGGCCCTCAATGACAAGCGTGGATTCCCGCACAGCCTGTAGAATTATCTGCCTGGTTGTGTATCAAAGCACGTTGAAAATCAGCGTGCGACTGGTAGTGGTATTCTCCTTTGGACTCTCACTGTAAATTTGGTGGGCTCTCATAATCTCTATCTGAACATTTGCTAGATTTGGGAACCACTTAGGCAAGGAGCGCTGGTTAGCATTAGCACCTTCTAGCCACTCTTTCAGCCCGACAATGCAGATGTTGCATCTCCGGTTTTCTGTCCTCTGTCCTTCACCTCCATTTCCTGAAAAGCGTGGCTATGGCTATTAAGAATAGCCCAATAACTTTTGGGTCATGTACAACAAATCTGAGAAAGCCAGATGCTAGTTGAGCACCGTTAGCAGTGAGCTAATTATCATTTTCAATTCCCACCTGTTAAATCTGAGACTGGATTTCAGAAAAGTGTGGCTTGAGGTAGCTTTTCTGTTTCTCCAGTACTGCCTCAGCATCAGTATCGCTACGTTGTTCTCTGCCTTTGATTGCCATTTTGCCGCAAGTAACTATATAAAGCATATAGTGGTAGCATACCAGAGTAGGAACCATGTAAACAAGTAAAATTGCCATCTCCGCCCAGCCAATCATGTGACTCCACGAAAAATTTTCTTAATGCTTCCGCTCATGTGTAGAGCCCATGGTGATACTTTGAGCAAAGTTTCATGTTTTTGTCGACCATTCTTAGTGTTTTAAAAATATTGATTGATGCAATCATAGTAGTGTCCTAGCTCTCCCATTCAAAAGGCCATTTGACCAAAAAACGAGGGTATAGTGAATCTTATAGTGACGCTTCCGTCCTAAATATGCTTTTAAACAAACGTTTTATTCGGGTACATTCACAAAGGACCGTAGGTTGCATTTTGGCAAGAATTATGCTGTAAGAGAGAAGTTCTCAGCTACAAAAAAAACAATCAAGTACCTTTTTTGTTAGCCAGCAACAAGGACTACAACACATGAGAGACTGGGAAAATGCAAAACGAAAATAACAACAACAAGAAGACATAGTTTGTGATTCTGCCCCTTATTTCCGTCATGTCCCATAATTTCCCGTTGTCAGTCACCCCTTACATTAAAATAATACCATTAATATACCATTAACCAATAATAATACCCTTCACAATATTTAGGAGAGATATTTGAGCACATTTACAATCCTGCAACACACCTAATGCAGTCAACTACTTCTTATTTTAACTTGTCAGACACACAAAGGGTCACCTTTTTTGCAATTATCGGTCCATTTATAACGCAGTCAGGGGATTAGATTAGGTTGAAATCACAGCTAGTACATGTAGTTAGCTGTTCTGAATGCAACACAGAGATAGTACACGTAAACAAAAAGTAAAAAGGAAGACAACAAACAAAAGTATAATGCGTTCACCTGAATAAAGGCCATGTTTTTACAAGTTTACTATCTTGTTGATGAAAACAGGAATTAAAAAAAAAGTTGTGAATTAACGAGAGAATTACAAATTCAGAGAGAAGCTCTGATTGTCCAAATGCAGTTGCTGCTGTTGATACTGTTTTACATTTCAAGTCTGCGGGGTGAATACAGGAAAATACTAAAATAAGGTTATATTTACATGCCACATGCCAAATTATATAAGCTAACTGTCCGCTTGACTGTGAAGCATGTTCCATTGGTTCAACTGATCCTGCAGAAACCCTGCAATGTCCAACAGAGACGAATGTGCTTTCCTGAAGAACTGCAAAGTCCTGACATGCCATACTGCTAAGTGTAAATGTAAATGGACTGTTTTTATATAGCATTTTTCTAGTGTCAATGAGTACTCAAAGAGCTTTAACACAGTACAGGAACCCTTCACCATTCACACACATTCATACAATGTGGCCGGGGCTGCCGTACAAGGTGTCACCTACTCATCAGATAAAGAGCATCGGGAGCAGATCTGCGTTCAGTGTCCTGCCCAAGAACACTTTAACATATGACTAAAGGGCAAGGGATCCAACCACTCTACCACTGAGCCACAGCTTCCCCTGCTGCTGACAACAATGTATTATTGTACTACTAGTATCTCCCAATGTCTCAAACCAAAACCATAATAACACCGGATTAAACTGGGGTGGGATTTGCTTCCAAGGTATTGAATTCTCCAGAAGGCTAGCCTGAAGAATGCTTCACACAACTGATTTGTTTTCTGTTTCTGAATTAGCGAGATAGTAAACTCATAAAAACAGGGCTTCTTTCTTTTTTCAAGTGAATGTGTTATGCCGTCATAAAAAAACATTTCTGTTTCAGAACAATTTGCTTAATAGCATGCAGTTATTAAAATACTGGAAGAAGACGCATGGACACTTAGCAAACAACAAACAAACAGCTGAAAAGGTGTGTTGTGGAGCTCTTCCAATGAGACCGAGCCTAAAACTGTGGAAGTTGGGTCCTTCAAAACAAAGTGCACCTTTTCCATTAAAATTGCCAAGACCAATGTGTGCTGTGACATCTGATCTTCATTAACACTTGCCGAATCGCACAGCCCAGTGCAGCTTGAAGGACAAGTTGTTTCCTGATAATTATGTCCAAATTATTTACTTGTTTCTTTGCTAGCTGTGTTTCTATTCCTGTATGCATCATCTACAATATATGCCTCAAGTGGAACTGGAGAAGTTGTTATCCTTCATAGAAAAATAAACGCATAGAAATACAAATGTATAAGGTCAGGTTTACTGTGATACACACATTATCTTGAACCACAAAGCTGCTGAGACAGAATTCAATCATTTTAATCAGAGCCATGTTGGGTTTTATTCGAAAGACAAGCATGCAAATCAACACACAGAGACGTGGTGAAACATTTGTAACTCTCAAGATATTCACTGCTCCAGAATATCCACCTGATTTAAGTGTTTAATAGATGAAATGTTTCCTCTTCAGATGCTCCAAATGGATTTGGGCATTCAAGCGTTGCCAGAAATTCCATGTCTACAAATTTAATCTGAGTGCATAGAGAATCTGATCAAGCACTGACCTAATCATCACCTGATTAAATGGCTGGCAGCCGATGTAGTAAAGCCATTGTGTCTATACAGTATTTGTGAATAAATCATATCAGGGTGAAAGAGATTATGAATGAGGTTAGTTTGTTTTTTGTTTAGTTTGTGCCAGCAAATTGAGAGAAATCACACCTTTAGTGAGTTTACTTTAGATAATATTTTTTTTTCTGTTCATGTGCTGATTTTTTATACTTTTTTAACCTTTGTGTTTTCTTCCTGTCGACCATAGACTTGTTGTCCTTCTGGGACTGCCTTTTCCGATATTTTTGACATTTAAAAAAAAAAACGATTTGGTCACTTATATGCACCTCTTACACCAACTAGAGTTGGTTTAACAATACGTTTTACACTTCTTCTCAGAACATTTGTCAACAGACCTCATCTATGTTCAATTATAACTAACATTTTTGTTAATAAAAGCGGGACTTATGATTTATTTTGACTCATTGTTAAGAGAATGTATACATGACATGACATGACAGGTATATTTGATGTTTTTTTAGTTTTTTTAAATGATAAACAATTCATTCATTTTACTTGAAAAACATTGTATGGAACCATCCATGTCATTTTTGGGCAATTTGGTTGAAAGAAACCCTTATTTCTGAAAATAAAAATCTTTGAAATTGAGCCAAATTCAACCCGAGGACAATGCAAGGGTTAAGAGCAGAGCAGGAATATTAATTAATCATAGTTACGTGGCTAGATGTAATGTGTCATTTTAATATGAATGAACACAATTCTTCTAATGTTAGCTCTGGCTCATAAATAGAGAGCCTGAGTTACTTAAATTTTTCATTGTCTAATGTGTACTGCATTGGTATCAACCTGACTTCACACAGATACTGCAGGAATAAGGATGTGTGGCGCCAAAACATCACACTCTTGTTTTCTGTTCTGACAACATGCCTGTTAACCAGACTGTGAGAGCATTATTAATTCACTGATTAGGACAATTGATCCTTATACACCACTGCTCTGAATGACAATCCAGCCAATAAATGAGCAACATTCTCCCTGGCAGACTGGCTTGATGGAACTGACTGTGTGTGCTTTAAACATAGGGACACCATTGTGTTTAAACTGGTTTGTCAATCACATCTAATGTCACTGCTAACTTTGCTACTGTATGAAAGAGAGTATTCAGTATTCAGCGAGGGTTTCCCGTTCCTGGCACTGTCAGTATAGAGACAGAGCGCATTGCGTCGTACTCTGAAACCACACCCACCGGACGTGAAAACAAATCTCCAGCTGCTCTCCAGTGACTTGTATTGCGTGTAAGTGTCTGTCAATGCACAATGTGAGTCCCCTACACGATGAAAAGTATTCATCGTGTTAAAAAATATTTTCACCTATAGGAAATGCAGATCAGCGTAAATTCTCTCAGGAAGACCTAATTATTAATCAATGCACTATTAAATCAATTCAGCTGTTATCCTTATAATATATTATCATGCTGTTTATAACTGTTGCATATATGCAACTAGTCTGTCCTAATTTAAATATAGCTCAGCGTAAATTCATTCAGGAATACCTAAATTATTCAATGCTCTCTTCCTAGATGGAATCAGCTGGTGGCGTTCACCTTCCTGCTTGGCCAATCAGAATCATACACACATGGCGAGGGCCAATCACAGAGTCACAAACCTGCTTTAAAAAATCTGTTTCTCCCCATTCAGCTTTGTTACAGGCAAAGAGTGCAACCCTCCACCTCCCCTTCAACATCCAGTCATCTACTACAGCTCACTGGTCTGGAGCCTCATTTGGTCTGGTCTTTGGGCTCTTGGGTCGCCACCACCGGTGTCCAGATTCCATCGGGGGTTCTGATGGTTTTCTACCCCTTAACAGATTCAAAATATTCGTATAGGGATGCAGTCCAATCACCAAATACTTTGTACATTTTATTGAGCTGTACAATAAACCTAATTTGCACATCTGCAAACATGTCTCTTCTGATTGAAATACAGTCACACTTTACACCGCTTACTGTAAGGTGTCAGCAATTCAACCATTGTGTTTAATCCACCTACTAGCTAGCTAACGGTAATGCAGCGTCCTGTTCAGCTTTGCTTCTGAAAAAGGTCTGACACTGAAATGAGGAACCAACACTTTTAGTTCTTATTCGGTCTCGTTACCACCGTTTACGTCGGACCCGCTGCCTTGTCAGCACAGCGTTCTGGTACCCAACCCGACTCCTAAATCTCTGGACAAAGCTGAGAAGTATACCTTAAGATTTTTTTCTTAAAGTACCATATTGTCTCACTTAGCAGCTAATATCTAAGCAAACAGTCATGATTTGCAGAGCTCCATACACCCATCAAATTTTGCTCATAAAATTGAATGGTGATGATTCAGTTAGGCCAATTTATAAATTCACAAAAAAAAAACACTTGACCAGTTCATTGAAGGTCATGGAACTGAATTGGATTCAATTAAATACTTAGAGAAAAATATGATAGGGGTGCAATGATGAAAGACAGAACTACTAAGGTTAAAACTAAGAGCATGTTAACCTTCTTCTATCATCCAAATATCTTCCTGTTATTTCCTTTTATCACTAAGTTACAGGCCACAAACAAGTTTTGATGGTTGAAAGTAAACTTCATTAGAGATTACATTTTTTTCAATTATTAATGAGTGTTTTTAATTTAAAGGTTACACTACATGCTTATTCAGTAGACCATTCAGTTTTCTCCACAATCCCAGACTTTCTTATTGCAAGTTTGTTTACATAAAAAGCAAAACAGGTTGTAATGGCATATGTCTATGTTTTAACCGTCCCGACCTGGCTATAACTCCATGTATTTTAAGTACATGCACAAATATCTGTATTTTTATACAATGGTTTATGGAGGTGAGACATAGAAAAGCAGTTTTAGAAAGATGGAAATATATTTGAGCCCACCAGGTAGGGGGTGGAGTTATCCCATGTTATCCTATGGAGACTGACAGGCTGTGGGTCATTATTTGGATGTGCAGTGGCCTAATCCACGTAAAAACCTATTTGACAAAAAAAAATAGTTGAACCAATAGGGCATGCTTCACAGTCAAGCGGACATTTATATTTGTGAATGACAAAATGGCAGAATCATCCACAGTTCATGATATTTCAACAACCGCTTCAGACATGCTTCACGATAATGGCAATGAGTTGTTAAGCAACAGTTGATCTAAAATAACACCTTTTGGGACCACCGTTCATGATGTGTATTGAAATATTAAAGTTATGGGAAGTTTGTTTGGCTTAAACTGTATGTTTCATTTGTCCCCTATGCTTTTGGGACGTGCATAATGTGTCATTCGTCCCTCTTGGTCTGGACGAGTAAAACATTATGCACGTCCCACTTTTGTTGTTTTTTTCTTCCAACCATCACATAAATGCACCCCCAGACAGACACAGACCCACCACCAACATCCACACATACCCTCTCTCATACATACAATAAAAGTAATGCGCTGAGCACGGAAACGCTATGTTAAAAAGGTGGGTTTTGAGTCTGCTCTTAAAAATCTGAACATTCTCTGATGACAGGTGACAGGTTCAAGTTGCTAGTGACAAAAAATTAGCTTTTGTTGAATTAAAAGAGTTTCAACTGTCCCAAGCACTCCCCTACTTTCATGCAAGGAAGCTGAACATACTGTAATGGATGCATGGATTTTCACATAATTTGCTACCACTTGAAATTTGGGGTATAATCATAAACTAAGAATCTGGACTTAAAATCACTGCGGTCAGTGAGCTCATTTTAAGAACATAGCACTCTGGGTTCATGTTGTGGCAAGAGGAAATTATCCACACACACAACCCAATGAATCCTTCCCCCTTTAATTACACATACTTAATGTTTTCTTGCTCAGAAATTATGTAAGAGCAAGTTGGGTTTATGCATGTTGTGTTCATGCTGCATGTTAACAATATTTACTTAACTGTCTACATTTTCACTAATTTCACCCCCTTTCTCCAAGAGTTTGAACATTTAAAACTTCTATGAGAGTCCATCTTGGAACACAACTCCCCATAATCAAACACTCCAAATGAAAAGGCCAGTGCAGCAAGGGTTGGAAAGTAAAAAATTACTCCAGAAGATCGTTCTGAATAAGTAGGATGGAGAAAGATCAATAACCTTTACATTTGTGTCTTTCTCCAGCACATTCATTACCTGTACATTGTTTGGTAGTGACAACGACTTGATTGATAAGAACACAACTAAAAGGAAAAAGCCTCCTATATGCTGCAACGTTAATTACAAATTCAAAAACTTTTGGACAAAACAAGTGATGATGTGCTTGTACATGGATCTATTTCACAAAAGCAGAATTTATAAATTGGGATAATAGTGATAATTAATTAAGAATCCTGGCTGGTAGCCTCGTCAGAACCATGCTAGCTGCACAGAATAAATCTCCATGGTAACTTAGGTGCCTTTGCTTTTGTGAAACCAAGTTGAGGCAAAATTGAACCAGGATAACTGGGAAATATAAGATTTCAACACATTGTCAAGGACTAACTTGTTGGTTAATGGTGAATTTTAGTTAGTGGTGGCACTAGATGGAAGGTTAATAAGTGGTCACCAAAAATCTTCAGAAATGATGCTCGTAAACATATGTAACAAAAGTTTTAAAAATATTGGCTGCTGGAGCATTGTGAATGCATTATTTACAGCTTTCGCCCATTGCTTACACAGTAAAAGCAAATGCTTAGACCAAAGCCTCGATACCTAGACTTCTTGCTAGCATACCTTAAACACAGTGTAACCATAGTTTTAACACATTGTCAATGTTGCACTTTGTTTGCAATTTTGTAACACCCTTTTGCAAAACACATTTTCTACACATTAGACATTTTGTTTAAAAACAAAATCTCCTGTTATCATTGGAAAAACACTCAAAATGCAAAACTAATCTGGCAATTGTAGGTACTAACATACACACGTGGAAACACATGCAGAGAAAAAAAACACCAATCGGTCTGAGCCTTAACACTACAAATAGGCCTCAGGTAAGCCATTTTGAGAACTTTGCAAGCATGGAGGCAATGGCAGTCAGAGTCAGAGGACGACAAAGAGAGAGAGAGGAGTCGGATGTGGAAGAGGACGAGGACAAAGATTAGGACCAGTGCGGAGAGGTGTATCAGATGACATAAGGGTTACTCTGGTGGATCATGTGATAAATCATGTCCTGTCCATGAGGGGGCCTGGGCAAAGAGTCCACCTTAACCTAAGTTGCTAACAGTGGCATCCACACAGTTTTTTTTACAATTGCTATGAAAATTATTTAAATACTTTTAACAACTTCCTAAACTCTTAACACAGTTAGCACAACATCTGTCTGTGTAGGCTATAGAATTAACATATTTGTTGTTGCTTTGACACAAAATGCAAACAGTTACAGTTTTTACAGTTGCTAGGACGGATTTCTCAATACTTAGGTCACTTTTCAAAACTCTTCACACAGTGAGCACAACCGAAGTATATGTGGGCTAAACTCTGAATCATTTGTCATTGTTTTGGCACAAAATGCATTTATTTTTTCAAATTCTTTTCATTTTCAAATACATTTTTCAAATGACATTCATTCTTTTCTCACTTCGACACAACAACAGCCAAAACTCTATGTACCTAAAGGCCAATTTTTCACATGCTAAAACACTGTTTTTATAACTGTTAAACTTGAGTTAAACCCATAACATAATAAAGAACTGAATAAGACAGCAATTTGCTACATTTCACCGTAATATTCTAATGAAATATATTTTTAATCAAAACATTAAATCTATGTAAACAACTGGACAATTGGAATAACCACAGCTGATTCTCATTATGGCTGAACACCTACACAGGTGTTACTCGTTCACTTTCATTACAAAAGGAGACAACTTTAGAATAGTTTTGTATTGTGCTGTAAACAACAACTCAGCCAGAGATGGCGAAGTAGCTGAAAGAGGAAGGAGATTGGCTGGGAGGGGGATGAAGAATTTGTATGCATGGTGGAAGAAGAGGAAGATCAAGAGCTGAAGTCTTAGATGAGATTAGAGCTACTGTAATTGATCATGTAATCAATCATGGTGTCTCAATGAGAGAGGCTGGTCAGAGAGTGCAGCCAAATCTGCAACTCCCAACAGTGGCATCTATTGTTAGAGTTTCCCGGCAAACCAGCAGGTAACTTGTATTCTGCATGGTCTCTGACTGAGTTGCACATTACAGAAGTACTGCAAATTGAACAAAGCCTGCAAACCCACTTGTGTGTAATTGTTTTTGCTTCTCTGTTTAGAAGTCAAGGGCTACCCCACACTGGTGGGAGATGTACAGTAGGACGTTCAATGATGTGCAGGAAACTGCCATTGTTGATATGGTCATCAGAAACTACAGCATAAAACTCACTGAGATTTGCAACAGAGTCTTGGCAGACATTACTTTAGAAAATATTCACAGTGTAAGCATAACAACTATTTCTAGAGTCCTGAAAAAACATCAGGTCAGGATGCAGCAGTTGTATACTGTGCCTTTTGAGAGAAACATTAGAGAGACATGGAGTTTAAAGGCAGGCAAACACTCCAAATTTTCATCTGTGTGGATGTGGCGGGTTTCAACTTTGCCAAAACACGGCGATGAGGGAGGAATTTGATTGGGAAGAGAGCCACAGTGGATGTCCCGGGCCAGAGGGGTGCCCACTGATAGACTGCTGTTACAAAAAACACTAATTGGGCAATATAACACTGAGCATCTCCATGCATTCTTGCATTATCTCTATGAAAGGGCTGTGCTAGTTGTGAAAAGGGATGCAGAGAGAAGAAATCAGCCAGCATTTGTAATTGTATGGGAAAATGTGACATTTCACCACTCCCGTGCAGTCACCGAGTGGTTTGCAGCTCATCTTAGAATGGTGTCACTTTTTCTCCCCTTCCTTACTTCCCAGTCCTAAACCCTGTGGAGGATTTTCTTTTCTCATGGAGGTGGAAGGTTTATGGCCACCATCCACATAATAACAACAATAATTGCCAGGGATGGATCAGGCATGCCAGGAGATGCTTTCCTAGGTGTATTGCACTAGATGTCATAAGATGTGACGTGGATGAGAACCTGCATGTTAAGACCGCGTACATCAGCGTTCCTATTGTATCTGTATCAATGGATGGTGTGTATACAAATTGTTGTATTTGTATTTGTACTTGGGCAAGTAAAAGACATACAGTATATTGAAGTGTACTGCATCATGTCTGATTCGTTCCAGTCATATATACTGCAGTAGAGAGGTGTCCTTGTTATACATAAGATAACATTGTATAATGATACCTGTTGTTAGTGTATATTATGTCATTGTTTTGTGGGTGACAAAGTGTGTTTGTTAGCTGTCAACCTTTGTTAGTGTTATGGGACAAGGAGTGGATTTGTGGATTGTGTTTCAAAATCAAAAAATTATTCAAAACACTGACACGTGTTCTCTTCCAACAGGAACATTTAGTCAATCATAACACAATGATAAAAAACACTCATCAGCTGAAATTACAGAAACTGCATTATTTTAGATGTGTCAGGTATGCCCTTACACAATAGACAGTAAATTGTATTGATCATAGATTGTGTTTTGCACATTTATTTTGTTTGTTTTGCTGCAGAAATTCAATACAAAAAATGAATGACCATCTCAGAGTAGCTTTATAGAATGTACAGTTTATGAATAAAAAAACGACAGAGACAGAATTGCTGCAGTGAAGACTTTATTTGCAAAAGGACATACATGCAAGATATACAAACAGAAAGAATACCGTAATAACGGTTAAAAAAAAAAAAAAAAATCTTCTAATCTGCTCAGTCTTCTGCATTTGGCCACATATTCTTATCCAGATCACACCTGATATTTACTCTGGCAAGGCATTATGGGAAGAATCTTTTGCATGCCTTGTCCACCCCTGGCAGTGTTCAGCTGTGATGTCTTGGCATGCAGCATCCATTGCATCCAGAAGGGACTTTGGTCATGTGGACGATGGTCAAAAACCTTCCATCAAATCTCCAGGCTGAGAAAAACTCCTCAATGGGGTTAAGGAAAGGAGAGAAAGGGGTAAGGAAATGGGACATCATCGTTGGATGGGCGTCAAAACAGGCTGTGACTGTACGGGAATGGTGGAATGCCACATTGTCCCATGTGATCACATACATTGGCAAGTGGTCTCACACCCTCCCTATGCACCTACCTCTGGCACCAGTCTTTTGTGCATGTCTTCTAAAAACAGAAGAAGGCAGTCGGTGTTGTAGGGGCCAATCTCACATTTGTTGGAGATTGCGGCGCACATTGTGATGTTTCAACAATTGCATAACTTCAAGAAGCTGTTTCTCATTAGCAATGGAATAAATTACAGGGAATAGGTTTGTGTTTCAATTCACAATATAAATAGTTGTTCACTTTGACTTTAGCTTGTAAGGTAAGGTTTAGAACATGGTGTTATCTGTTCTGACATACAGTGTTAAAGCATTGGTAAATATGGCTGTAAAAATCTATTGTTTCGGTCTTGTTTGAGCTTGTGAGTAAAAGGAGTTTAAGCATTTCAAATTTGTGTTAATTGTATGCATTATGTGTTAAAGCAACAAGAAATGTTTTAATAGTATAGCTTACTTATGCAGATGTAGTGCTAACTGTGTTAATAGTTTTGGAAAATTGTTAAAAGTATTGAAAAATCTGTCATATCAATTCCTGTGCCAAGCTGAAAGTTGATTAGGAGAACTGTGGGAAGAGTTTTGAAAAGGTTTTGAGAAATGTATCGTAGCAACTGTAAAAAAAACTGTAACACAAATTTAAAATAGTTGACCATCTTTTACAAACAAGCTCAACCAAGACCAAAACAATGGATTTGTAATGACAAATTTGCAAATGCTTTCACACTGTGTGTCAAAACAGACAACATCACGTTCTAAACTTATAGGCTAAAGTCCAAGTGAACAGCTGTTCATATTGTAAATTGAAACACAAATGTATCCACTGCATTTTATTCCAATGCATGCATTTACTAATCTGAGAGAGAGAACTGCAGTGTAAAACACAATCTATTGTCAGTACAATATACTATTCTCTATTGTATAACGGCAGAGCTGACACATCCTACACAAATAATTCTGTTATATATGTTAAATAATCCTGTTTTGTAACACCACCTATTGGTGTTTTTTATGACATTGGGCTTTGACTAAATGTTGCTGTTGGAAGAGTGGAGATGTTAGTGTTTTGAAAGAATTATGTGATTTTGAGACATGTTTACAGTGTTTTGGTAGACAACAAAACAGTGAACTGTGTTACTGTATTATTGTATTTTGAAAATTAGTGTTGGAGTTTAGTTTACAATGTGTTATTTTGAGCGTAAAGTTAACCGTTTTGCCAGTTGTGTGTTATGTGTGTGATGGTGCGTTAAGAGTTTAGGAAAATTGTTTTAGAATAGAAATTTTCATAGCAAATGTAAAAACCTGTAATAAGGTAATTTTGACTGGAGAACAGGTATATCTTCAAGTTTCTATTCTACTGTATATGTCACACGATCATGTATCATATTACAGTTACCGTACTAATTGTACTATACAAAAATGGCTAGTGAAAAAGAACCTAACCAATAACATCTTGTGGTGGCATTTTCTACAGAATGGTTGGACAACCTCTTCAAGGTGTAAGGGAAGGGCTTGTCACTCAACAACAAGAGCAGGCCATCACTGAAATGGTGCAAGAAAATAATGCAATGTGTACTGTACACACACACACACACACACACACACACACACACACACACACACACACACACACACACACACACACACCTATTTTGCAGTTTTTTACAATTGCAACATTCAGTCCAGAGTGTAGAGGACAACCTTGTCTTTGGGAACATTGCAGCAATCAGCATAATATCCATTTCATATCACAGAGTCCGAATGAAACAACTATACAAAGTTCCTTACGAAAGGAACAGTGGGCGCATCAAAGAACTCCATCACCATTACGTACAGGTAAGGTTATGCAGGACAGTCGTTACTGTACTATTCACAGTGCATTTTGCAGTAAACTACTCTGTGAACCTGGAGTACATTAGAACACACAGTAGATATACAGTACAGCACAGCAGTTACAAACACTGTGTCTAATTACTTTCAGAGAGTCATGGAGTTGGATGACAATCAAGTCCCACAGGAAATTATCTATGTTCACGAGGCTGGCTTCAACTTGGGAGAAAAACATAATTGGCAAAAGGGCCACAGTTACTGTGCTGGGCCAGAAAGGAGCCAACACCACCATGTGCGCCGAAATCTCCAATAATGGTGCACTCCTGCCTAAATGTGAGATTGGCCCCTACAACACTGACCGCCTTCTTCTGTTTTTTGGAAGACCTGCACGAGATGGGATGATACTTGCACGAAAGACTGGTGCCAGAGGTAGATAGGGGGCAGGTGGGAGACCACTTGCCAATATATGTCATCACATGGGACAAAGTGGCATTCCACCATTCCCATACAATCACAGCCTGGTTTGACGCCCTCCAACGATGATGTCCCATTTCCTTACCCCTTTCTCTCCTTTCCTCAACCGCACTGAGGAGTTTTTCTCAGCCTGGAGATGGAAGGTTTTTGACCATCGTCTACACGACCAATCACATCAGAGCTGAAAACTGCAAGGGGTGGATAAGGCATGCAAAAAGATTATTCCCACAATGCCTTGCCAGAGAAGATATCAGGTGTGATGTGGATGTACGTTCTAGAAAGCTACTCTGAGATGGTCAATCATTGTCTGGTCAATGTCTGCAGCAAAAGAAACAAAATGCATGTGCAAAACACAATCTGTGATCAATGCAATGTACTGTCTATTGTATAAGAGCATACCTGACACATCTAAAATAATGCAGTTACTGTAATGTCAGCTGATGAAAGTGTTTTTTGTCATTGTGTTATGATTGACTTTATATTCCTTTTGGAAGAAAACATGTGTTAGTGTTTTGAATAGTTATTTGATTTTAAAACATGTTTGCAGTGTTTTGTTAGACATGGTGTGTTGTTTTAGTGTATTATTGTATTTTGAAAATTTGTTTTGGAGTTTAATTTACAATGTGTGATTTTGCGCATGAAGTTACCCGTTTTGCCAATTGTGTGTTTTAGGTGTGTTGGTGCGTTAAGAGTTTAGAAAACTTGTTAAATGTATTGAAAAATCTGTCATAGCCAGTGGCCATATTATGAAAAAATCACTTTTTCCGGGATTTGGGATGTTATTTTGTGTCTCTGGTGCTTACACACGCATTCAAACCTGGAAAAAAAACATCCATGCTGTTTTGAGTGAGACACAGGTTTCTGAATGTATCTTGCCTTCAGTCTCTAAGTGAGTTTGTCAGAATCAGCAGTGCCGTCAACGTCACCGACCAAAACATTTGGTGTGTGCTAACCACTTTAGCTAATACCGCATCAGCTGTTTCTCCAACTTTGGTCAGTACAAAGCAGGATTAGCCCACTTTGCGTGGAATACCTGCAAATGAGGGGCATGTAAGTAGTTTTACACAATTTCTTTTGTAGATTAGGGTGAATGTGTGTGTGTGTTCTAGCAGTGTTTTGCAATTGAGAATGAGATGGCTAACTGCTAGCAGTGCTAGCTTCTAGCTAGCATTACCTAGTTTCCCAACAAAGATGGGATAGAAGTGTGATGCTTCACTCTGTAAAACAGAGAACACAACACACAGGGTGAAACGAGGAGCTGCAGCAATGTGCAGTACAACAAAAACATGGTGTCTTTTGAAAATTAAAACATGTAAACATATGCTAGTGCAACCTCAAAATACAATTATGAACCTGAAAATGAGCATTAAGTTGGCAATTTAAAAGCTGTCACCTTTGCTGATGTGAGAATCTATGTGTAAGATTCGGATGTTAATGTAAAGTGTAAGGGTTCAATCTGTGGAGATTACTTAGTTTTACATGCATATCAGATCCTAGGTATGACTGTGTGTGTATGTGAGTGAGAATAAAAATTGAAATAAATATCAGTGCACAACATTCAAGCAGCAGTATGCAGTTACAAGATCGGGAAACAGCCCTTGACTTATCTCTTTTCTTTTCTTCATCTTTTCCTGTGCGGACTGCAGCACAGAGTGCTTATTTGGGCACTTGAAAATGGGGGGGGGGGATCCTTTGATTGAAGTGTGTGATTGTTTGGTTTGTGATGTGTGACTGTTTGATGTGTAATAATAATAAACAAAAGAGTAAACAAAGAGTTGTGGCGATGCATATAAAAACTGCACGTAAGTGAGATTTTATAATCTAAAGCCTAATCATCCTAAAATGCCTTGATTTATCTACCCCATTCGGAATGCTTTATGGTGATAAACTTAATTTATTCTGGACTATAACAATAGTTTATCGCAACAAGGCGGTGCTCAGTCACTGGTTGGCTACTTACCATCTGCTCCAGCTCCCAAGGCCGCTTCTGGATCAATGGTTGTTATGAATATCTTCAGTAAAGTGTAGTTTTATTTCAGGATGTAGTGTGAGACATAAAGAATGTTCATCCACATGAAGAGAAAAGTTTATATGCGATTGAGGCTCCTTTAATTTCTTGTACACAAGATTGGTCCAGCTGTAACACTTTCAGATATCACTTAAAAGGGGCTTTGCCTTCAATAATGTTGTACAAAAGTGCAAAAATCAACACTGTAAGTGGCTGGTCAAATCAGAGATAACCTTTATTCCCCTGTGAAAATCACTCATTCACACATCATTTACTGTGAACATTTTCACATCGGGATAAAGTAGAACATTTTCTAAATTGGGATTTGCAACCCTGAGGTTCAGCAAATTACCGAGGTACTAGTCAGGACCGAAAGAACTAGATCGCTGGTACAAGCAGTGGAAATGGGTTTCTCAGGAGAGCTGAAGTCTCCCTAGGTGAGAAGCTTAGTCATCCAGGAGCGTAGCAGGAATTTCCAAAGTAAAAGGGACAGATTGTTAAGGAGGATGTTTTTTTTAATTTTTTATTATTGAAATGATCCTTTACCATTTGTCTCACAAAATTGTGGATTCCAAGCAGCCTACAATTCATTTATGAGTGATGGAAACACAGACATTCTAATTCTAACTCTATACACTGTTCTTCAAAATCTTTTTAAAACTGTTTAATTATAGCCTATATCTACATGATCAATCAACTGACGCAACATGAGTAATGTGCTTACTCACCTACTTATGGTGTGTTCAGATCAACTCAGACATGTTGTGTGTGAGAAGTGTGGAGAACATGTCTGTACCCCCAAGACAAGGTGGAGGGATTATATCTCCAACCTGGCCTGGGAACGCCTCAGGATCCCCAACATGGGGTCCTTACACACAGTGGCACAACATTTATGGAATTATTCTTTTTCACAAGGTGGCAATGGAAGGAAAGTACTCCATTTTGATTTGAGATCTTAGCTAATATTAGATCCCTTGTTAATGAAATCCCAGTCCTGCATTGGCAGAGCTATCTCTACAATGCTGTTTCAGTGAGTATGGTTTGGCCACACCATCTATTTACTCTGTGATAGGCGGCAAACACTCTGGCTTGTTTGTTTTTCTGTAAACCAATCAGAACCGTACTGGATGGCCCTAAGTTTTGATAGCATATTGACTGTGTGTGTGACTAATGAAATTGTAATCTACATTGTGGAATAATGTAGCTCGAGATCAGAATTTGTGGAAGCCATGCAGCTAATTCCACCCAAACAGCTGACAAATTCATGTGATGCTTCAGAGGTAAAGACATGTCATCCCTCTAAAACACATTCACTCATTGCATCTCTCCTCCAATGACTTCCCGGGCCTCTTTGGGGGGAGGGCCTAAGACACGAGAGAGGAGCAAGTCAATAGGCTCGTTCGAGATGAACTGTGCCTCGCCTGTAAATTAGACAAGAGCAGGCGGCAGCAGCGGGGGCGGTGACAAAAAGCCGCGGGAAAATCGGACAGTTTCCAGCCGATTCCAGCCAACTTTAGGTTGGACAGGAAGTGACAAAAACACTGTGGTGCGATTCCAATTTAATAAAATATAATCAGACCCACATATCAGCTTGTACACAGTCTCCGGTTTTTTTAATTATGACAAAGTGCTCTACATGGGATCTGTTGCTGATTTTAATAAACAACACACTGTATTTGATCCGTGATCTGATCAAATTTAGTCTCTCTGACTTCTAAACATCACTATCAGCCACACAACATGTGTTCTGTACAGAATAAGTCTTTAAATCAGACAAATCACAATTAAAATCCCTCCGAGTCAAAAACAATAAAATGTTTACATAAAACGTCATCATGTTGTAAACCAATCAGGTGTTACATCAGCTGAGAAGCCGGCGTTTCCCAGCATGCTCTGGGTCCGCCTGGGTGCCCGACTGGCTCTTGCAGTTGGTGAAAAACAACTGCGCCGCCTGCGTCTCAGAACTGTGGCCGCCTTGCTCTTGTAAGATTTCCGTTGCCCACGTGTGCATGACGTCAGAAAAAACCCGGGATCAAGTCGGACACAAATCTAACCGGCATGCAACGGGCGCCGATCGCCGGTGATCGATTCTGCGAAGACCTGGCTCATCTCGAACGAGCCTAAGGCTTCAAGGAGGAAATTCAAGTTTTATGGGACGTGCCCTATGGCTGTCCAAATTACTTCTATACGGTGTTCAATTCACACCTAGGCTGCTACAGCCCCTGCCATTACATTGAAAATTAAACCATACAGTAACCTAAATTAACCCAAGGAATTCAACTACATTCCTGGACTCATTTTCATCACTAAATGGCTGTTTTCATGTTAAGAAATCCTCACACATTATTTTATAAACAAAAGAAACATTGCTTCAGAAAAGAAAACCCTCTACTTGGTTTGGTCCAGTGATGTCAGCAATGAACAGCATCTAAATCTGGCAATGCTGGGCCGGCCCCTCCCAAGTAGATGTCCTGCATGGTTTCAGAACAAAGGACCAAACAATTGTGAGTAAGAACACCATTACACACTGTTTAAACATGCAACATTCAGAAAAGATAACTAAAACTATGTGTTTGCTTTAATTTAATTATGTGGTTTAATGTAAATATACATGCTAACATGAACAAACCCGGAATAGTAAGTGATGTAGTGTTATGATAGCAATGCCAAATTATAGCAACCTGAACACATGTAGAACATAATGCGTCTGTAACATAAACATGTAATGTGTAATATTAACAAAAGGAAAGGAAAGTTTTCACTTTTCAACTTTCTCACATACACTTTTGTAAGCGTTGTTAAGGAAAAATGTAGGAGTCTCACAACTTTTTTCACATGCTGTAGAATACGTGAAGAAGATTCGGGAGATTTTGATCGCTAACGCTGAAGCACTTTTTGAACACAAAATTGAGGAGACAATTAAGCAGTCCAGTTTTTTTAAGATTATAGTTTGGGCATTTTAGGCCTTTATTGACCGGACAGCTGAAGAAGTGAAAGGGGAGAGAGAAGGGGAATGACATGCAGCAAAGGGCCTCAGGTCGCAGCCGAACCCCAGCCTGCTGTGTCTAGGAGTAAACCTCTATAAATGTGTTTAACCACAAATGTTTTATTGTGCGGTGCCCTTCCCACTCCCTGAAGTTCCTGTCTTTGTCAAGGTGTATTTAATCTCGCTGGATGCGGTTAGTTTAGCTGAACCTTTAAGGTAAGCAAGGATTTTGCAGGCGCCTAAAACACAAATGCTAAAGCCTAGTTCAGCCTATCTCTCCCTCTAGCTGACCCTCCAACCTGCAAAAAGAGGTTCCTAGAAGAGACAAACATAATTATACATGAACAGGTTTGGTTATTAGAGACTGGCCAAATATTCTTGTTTCACCACATGAGCATCCTGTACATAGCCAGTTACTAATATGGCAGATGTATCCAGACACTTGAACAGTACACTCATTTGATCAAATCTTATTCCAAAAGCATTGGCCTTTATCTGCTAATGCAACAGCCTCCATTCTTTGGAAAAGAGCCTCACTAGAGCATCAGTGAGGCTGGCCACAGATGTTGAGCAACGAAGCCTGGCTCTCAGTCTTCACTTCCAATCACCCTTAAGGTGTCGGATGGGATTGAGGTCTGGGCTCTGTGCAGTTTCCCAATGGTTGGTTATGGTTAATGGTTAATCATAATACCCAACATTTCATCTGGCACCATCATCAGGTCAAATCCCTGCGAAACGAACGACATTACTATCATGTTTTATGTGCCTAAATGTAAAAATTATGCAAGAAGAGGATATTTTATTTATATAAAATATAAATAAAATGTCCATCTATTCATTTTAATGCTACTGGCAGATTTGTTAGGGAAAACCAATAAGATATGTTGTCAGTTAGAGCTTGTTCCAATTATGTTCATAAAAACCTTTCAATATGTATTTGCAGTAGAAAGTTCCACTCTATGGGTTAGTCTAGTTATTTCTGTCCTTTGCACTGCATCATTGTTTTGAATTTGAATTTAGTTATGCTAAAGATCCGTAGGTGTCATTTATCATACCGGGGAGTCTGGGGACATGTCCCCACCACCATCTAACATGTAGGTGCTTTTTCCTCAATCGCTTTTTTAAACAAAGTTTGATTTAAAATGCAGAAAACATTGATGTGTGGAATGTGTTTTTGAACATGAGCAGAAATCCTGCTGAAACGCAAATGAGCTATTAAAGTCCAAGCGGCTTATAAATGAATTAAAATGCATTTATCATTGATGTGATCAGGTGCATTTAAAGAGGCTACTTCTACAAACAAAACACACAACGGAGGGGGGAATGTGTCCATTATATTGGTATATGCTGAGGCGAGGTAGAGGACGGTGGCGCTTGTTTTTCGCTGCATCTTTTCCTCTTCTCCACCGCTTTTTTCTTGGTCTGAATAGTATTTCTCTTGAATTCTTTCCACGGATTGTTACAAAATTGAAGGCTTTTCTCACCTACTGACATCTCCAGCATCAGTGGATTGCTGGTCACCTCCCGCTGTCAATGGTGAACACTCAGATTTCTTCGTTGTTCCACTGCTAGCTCCAGGCTAATACTTTCGGTGACCGGCATGCAGCTCAAGTACTCTATCCCACAGCTGCTAACTCTCAACAACTGCTCCATTCCAACGTGCATTGCAACCATCAGAGAACTTGGACTTCAGCGCCAGCCATGTTACATCCACAGAAGTTCCCGTTGAAAGTTTGTTTACCATCAGCGTGGCCAGCCTGCTTCAAACATTCCATCCATCTGGACCATGGTGGCATGTCTGCCGCGTCATCAGAGCAGTGTCGCTCTCGGTGCTAGCAACAAGAAAAACGATGCGAGATCTCTGCACGCTCAGTTGAGCAGCATGGGAAGCCCCCCAAGATCTCTGCACGCTCATTTGAGCAGCATGGGAGAACATGTGGAGTGGATTCCAGTGTACGACGGCCTCTACAGAGATTCACCACAGCATCAACACTCAAACAAGAACCATTCAATACACAATCCCTCACAAATAAAGCATCCTTCCTACAAGACTACATCATGGACAAGGGATTAGACTTCATGTGCCTGACAGAAACATGGAACCAGCCAGGGGTTTACTCAGCACTTCATGAAGTCTGTCCCCCTGATAACAGCTACCTGCCTACACTGGATGATCTGGCTGTGTCTGACCACAAGGCCATCTCAATGGAGTTGTTACTCCTTCAAAGACAAGCGTCACATCTACTAAAGGGACCTGAATAATATCAACCCGGACACCTTGACTATTGACTTCTAACATCTCCCTTCTGTTGATTTCTACTCAGTCTGACTGAGTCTGTTGACTTCTACAACCAATCTCTGAGCAGTCTCCTAGATCTCCACGCCCCTGTCTTAACTAGAACGCTCAGCTTCTTACAGTTAGTCCCCTGGTACACCTACAAACTCCGGCAAATGAAAATAGCTAGGTTTCCCTGAGCGGCGCCTCAAGGCCTCAGGACTCACTGTTCATAGGCAGGCCTACCAAGAACATCAGAAGTCCTATGCAAGGTCCTCGAGAGATGCACGTTTACAGTTCTATTCCAACATTATCAACAACAGCCCTGTTGTTGATAATGTTGGAATAGAAGCCCTCCAAGCAACTTTTCTCTACCGTGTACAACATACTCAAACAGCCAACTCAATCTCATTCAGAAGCCACAGAAGAGAGGTGCAACAATTTCATCACACCATCCTCTCCCTGCTATCCAGTTTCTCCACACTGCCTGTCCCGGTTGCCGACCCACAGTCCAGTCGCCATACGTCCCCTCATCACAATGGTCATTAACCACTGGCCTAATGGCCTTCAGGGTGGCCATGTTCCACCAATACTGAAACAGCTGTCATTAGGCCACTTCTCAAAAAACTCACCCTAGGCCCAAAGGTCTCTGACAACTACAGGCCCATCTCCCTCCTTCCATTCCTTTCCAAGGTGCTGGAAAAAGTAGTTGCCGCATTGCTTCAGGACCATCTGAAACAAAACAACCTTTTTCAAAAACTTCAGTCTGGTTTCCACCTTGGCCAGAGCATACAAACAGCCCTGGTCAGGGTCAAAAATTACTTTAATTTTTAGCACTTACCTGTTTTATCATGTAGCACTTTGGGATTTGTGTAAATATAAGGTGCATTACAAATTAAAATTATTATTAAACATGTCTACATGTGTGTTAACTCAGCGGGGATGCCATTAAATGAGAAGAGTTCATCCAAAGGAGAATAAATATTTGAAAGCATTACAGAAGGCCTGTCAGCCTAACTGCTTTATATTCCATTATGTTTTGAATTTTTTAATTGACGCCTGTTGCATGTTTCTAGATATTTCCTTTACAGAAGTAATACTTACCATGTATTTTACAGTGTTCACTCTCACTGTCTCTTTATCGGCTATGGGTTTTCAATTTGTCATGATTTTCAAACGGGACCATTTCACAAACTGCCATGACACTGTGCTGCTCTGGGTGATGCAACAACGGGGAAATCGCCACACACGGGACAGTGACAACAACTCGCGCTGGGACGCGATCCCCGGTCTCCGGGGTGAAAGTCCTGTGTTTTTTGACACTACTACTCGCTACTGTAATCGTGCTGTTATCACGAAATAGGCTTCCTATTGAAATACAATACTTTAAAATCCGTAGTCAACACACAAAAAAAAGACATTAACGTGATATTGTTATGATATTATTATTATTATTATATAAATATTTTACATTTGTCTCATTGAACATGAGTGTTATTTTAGTTGCCCCCCCCCCAGATGTTACAGAGTACATGGAATCTTATGTTTGTTGAGTTGCTTACGGTTAAAAGCTTGCAGTTTCAACCCCTTGTTTTCCCCAGGCAAAATGAATTGTTGTGTGGCATCTGGATGTCAGGTGCAGTGATCCAGTCGTCTTTCTCTCAGGAAACATGGTGGCTGCCTCTGTCTGTCACGTCTGTTGCGTGTGAAGGGAGACAGAGTGGAAGAAAAAAAGAACACATTCATGTGGGAGTAACACAAGGAATATCCTCATATGTGCAGTTTGGGTTCCCGGTCTATAGGCCTCTGGAGGCACAACATGGCTCAGGCCTGGGGCTCTTTACTGTGCTTCCACTTGTAGAGGTTGTTTCAGAAAAAAGGAGAGGACCCTCTCTGCCCTAAAGAAGAGGGTAGAATGCTGTTAGTTTTTTTCCCCTCTCTTTCTGCCTATTTGCCTTTCAGTTGAAGTCAGATGTTCCAGATGAAAGACTAGTCACTCTGGTATGAACACTATTACCCCATCTGGTGGCTGTATTTCTCAGGGAGGGTGAGCCAAAACACACAATGTGTTGTGACCAGTGGCACACACTTAAACACTAATGAGATAGCTGGTCCAATTTACATGCTAGACATTTCTGAATAGTGCATTCTTCTTTGAAATAATACCGTGTGCGTGTGCATGTGTGTGTGTGTGTGTGTGTGTGTGTGTGTGTGTACAGGTTTTGTGGCCTAAATCAGATAAATGGCGCTAATTGCTATCCCATCTCCCTTGTGTGTTCGTGTTGTTGTTACGGATGATTGGCCTAATGAATCTGAATAATTGGAACCATGTATACATGGTTATATTGTGGTACAGTTCAAGGTTTCAGGACCATAGAGAGTTTGTCTTGTGTAAAGGCTGTAATAGGAATGTGTACAGTATGCAGCAGGCCTACGTTCTGTACAGTTCTACTACTGAAACATATGTATAATGACTTCTGCTGTTCTGGATGGAGCTTTCCAAAGTCTAAAAAAGGAACCCTGATGTTGTCACAGTGATGCAACCAGGGTTATCTTGGCCGGGCTTGTGGACTTTTTTAAACACCTGTGTTTCAAACTGGTACGTTGAGTTGTAATTTAAGTGTGGGCATTT
This sequence comes from Etheostoma cragini, assembly GCF_013103735.1. Classification (NCBI taxonomy): domain Eukaryota; kingdom Metazoa; phylum Chordata; class Actinopteri; order Perciformes; family Percidae; genus Etheostoma; species Etheostoma cragini. Next base: position 17,912,605 of record NC_048414.1, read on the forward strand.
GGGAGGTGACCTTTAATGAAAGATGCTAATAAGGGTGCATTATGGGAAATGTAGGATGTTTGTAGAATATTTTTGGAGCTTATTCTATAGGGATTAAAATTCAGGATATTATAGCCTCTGCTGCATTAATTTTGGCCATTCTTTTTTTAAATTTAATTTGAGGGTCTCCCAACTTTCTGGAATTTTGTATTGTAGTGCCCTGTCAATAGCAACAATAGCATAAATAAAAATACACTTTCATTACTTAATTTTTACAAACTTATTATGATGAAATGTATTGATATAGCTAATAAGAATTCCATGGAGCATTTTTATTCGATACAAAAGTGTAGATTTAAATTATTTAATGAATTTTAAGAAAATATATAAATATATACAGTATATTAGGGCTGGACACCAAACCCATGATTCTGTTCAAGATTTTTGACCCACAACTTGATACAAGCCTTGATTCTTTTTTTCCTTTTTATTGGGGGGGTATTTTGTGAAAAATAGATTTTTATTAAATACAATTTTAAAAACCTGTATAAACTGAAAACTAAAGACCAGTATTAACTATGCAAATTATTAAATACTGTACCTAAGTAAAACAAATGAATAGCCAAAGTTAGAACATTTCTGTTTTCTTTGTAAAAAAAATGCTGTTGAAAAACAAACAGAACTTAACTTCATTGTGGAGATGATTCGAGCATGTTGTAAATGTGGGGGGCGGGCCGACACACAAACGCATTGACGCTGGCGCACACACCAGACACAAGCCCTCTGTTTACTGATAGCTAGCGTTTAGCTCAGGCTAATAAATTAGTCTAAAGTTGGAAAAATAATCTATTTTTGGGGCTTTTATTGCCTTTTTTTGACAGGACAGATAGAGGCAGGAAAATGGGAGAAAGAGGGGGACAACATGCAGCAAGGGCTACAGGTTGGAATTGAACCTGTGGCTGTTGCGGTAAGGACTTAGCCCCGGTACATGGGGCACACACTGTACCAGGTACACTAGGAGAATGCCCCAGCATAAGAAAATATTAATGAATTATACAAGCATAACTTTTCATCCATCAACAGAACATTCACTACATTTTCAAACAAGGCCATGCCCATTTAGGAGTGCGTACCCTTTCATGTAATGTGCTATTTTATTAATAAAGAATTTTTGATAAAATGTGACGCAGTGCCCTCTAAAGTAGCCTTTGCATATAGAAAATGTGATGCAGTGCCATACAGGCCGCCCATATGCTAGAAAACAGCTGGTGCCATTTTCCTGTTTTTCACCGGCCAGAGTCAGTCACTGAAGAAGAGCATCAAAATTAGCCAATTTCCAGAAAAAAAAGCAACTAAGATGCCCTCTATTATTTATTTATGTTTACAAAACTAAGTCATGAGCATTTGCGGCTAGTTAGGTTGAGCCATAAAGCTGTCAAACTGATGGAGTCAGTCTCTTCCTGTGCCACAGAACAGACATATCAGTCATGTTTTGTTGTTTCTAGTCAGCCATGGCTTTCAAACTCCAAATGTCTTTTTTTCCTGAGTCCCAAAAATCAAGAAATATCAGACAGTGCATGTTGGAAACTGCTTGACATTCTATTCTTCATCCACACACGTGATTTTAATTGATTATTTGACTCATCTTCCTTTCTATCCGAGTGCACCCGTTCCTCTACAGCTGACCTTGTGTGCTTTGAAACAGGCAGTCAGCGGTGATCTGTTCCCAATGTCTTTACTTTACTGATAAATGAATACAGCAGAAACACAGTGTAGGAAAAGCAATTCCTCAGGCGTCACAACAATTCCCACCCTCATTTTTCACATCCATTGAGAAAGGAAAGGCACTAAGAGATACACTGAGACACCCCCCCAACCTGACTGTTGTCTAAAGCTAACCTTTTTCTTTCCCCCTACTCAAGATGGATATATGCAAAAATCTATCACCGCACTATATACACCCTTATGAACGAGTTTCTACGTGTGGGAAACGGACAGAAAGATGGAATCGAGAGGTGAGAAAGGGAGAAGAAGCTCTGAATGTTTCTATTATCTCTGCATTCCTTTGCTCTTCCTCTGCACAGCAGACTCATTCGTCTGTTTCATTCTGTATGATTTGTGTTGGAGGTTAAGGGTACTTTGCATGAAGATTAAGTGTGCTCTTTGACAACTCTGCCTCCTTAGAAAGACTTATGGGTTCCTTTTAATAGACATCTGACCTTTAGGCCCAGAATGAGAAAAAGTTTGTGTGCTCGTTGACTAACACGCTGGTGGTGTCTTTATGGGCTGATGTCTAAACCTTGACCATCATTTACCACGCCATTTACTTTTTTATATTACTGTATTAAAACGCAAGGATCAAAACTGAATAAAATGCTGACATTCTCTGAGAGTCGTCTTAATGACAATGTACTCAAACTCTGATTAGCCATGCTCAAAACAGCGTGAGAAAACTTTTGTTTGGCTTTACATCAACCTTTTTAACAAATAATGCAACAATGAAATAGTTCAAATACTCTACTGACTTGACTGATTTGATGAAAACCATAAAAAGGCAGACTAAAATCAATCTACTGAATACATGCTGTAATATGTTGCCATCAGGGCTTTAATCAGCCACAGGATTAAATTCATATGAGCTATCCTCCAATAATAAATAATGATACGGTGGTTAATTGATTATTTCCAAGAGGAAGCTCGGTGATCTATTGAGTAAAGGACACCTGAGCAAGGGGCATGCTGTGCTCTAAAATACCAAACCAACATCTGTTCATCTGTCTCATAACTCATTACAACTTCTCAAGACTGACTGCTGCTCTTAGCCACAAGCCCATGTGTTTGTAGCCTGAAGATCAAGTCCTGATTATGTATACATTTTTCAAAAAGGGTATTTTGCAAAAACTGTTGGGTATTGGAGTTTTCATTCATTTGATGGGGATTAGTGTTTGGATTTAGTGTTTAGCCTTCCTGTTGTCCTCGGGTAAAAATGTGACCCTTTTTTTGTTGCAAAAAACATCAAAAGCCCAGAAAAAGTGAAAAGTTACAAAAGGTTCTTGCAGTTTAAATTCTGGAGACAGAAAAAAGTTGCATGGCTGACGGGAGACAAGTGAATACTTATAAAAAGCAGGGTAGTGTATGTGGGATCGACTCGGAATAAACTACAGTGTGCACGTTCATCACTATCAGTTTTTGGTTAACAGTGGAGGTTTATGCCACAGAAGTAGAAATTACAGTATGTTAGACTTTTGCTAAGTGTTATTGGGATGGATTCATTGGCTTTGGGCTTGACAGTAAGGAAATATAGACTAGCACAAGATTTATCCTTTTATAAGAGCTCATCAATGCTCTCTGTTATTACCTAAATTTCCAACTTGTAGAGTTTTGTTGTATTAAAACACTGAACAGTTAAACCTGGATTGTATTGCAGCTGAAATTTCATCATCCGTTGATTGACAGACAACTAATTAGCAACTTTTGGTAAAGGATTAACCATTTAGGAACCTGTTGAGCAAAAAAGCCTAAAACCTCACTGGCTTCAGCTTCTAAAATGTGAATATTCACTGTGTTTCTTTGTCTTTTATCATAGCACACTAACTCTTTGTTGTTGTTTTTTGGCTGTTGCTTAACATTTTTTATGCAAGTTGTGCTCTAGTAAAAATAATAATAGACATCGTTCACTGTTTTATAAACCCACATTTTCAAGCACTGAAATCTAAAATAATACTTAAAATGTGTGACAATTTACAGATCAAATAACTAATCAATGAATCGAGCATGTACTTGGGAGACTAATTGAGAATGAAAATAATCGTTAGTTGCATCCATACATAGAGAGAGATAGAGAGAGAGAGAGAGAGATAGAGAGAGAGAGAGAGAGAGAGAGAGAGAGAGAGAGAGAGAGAGAGAGAGAGAGAGAGAGAGAGAGAGAGAGAGAGAGAGAGAGAGAGAGAGAGAGAGAGAGAGAGAGAGAGAGAGAGAGAGAGAGAGAGAGAGAGAGAGAGATTCTGATAAATAATAATATAAATAATAAAATTACCCACATAAATTAACAATTCATGTAAAGCTGGGAGGAAGGAAAAATGGTGATCGAGATGACAAATACAAATCCCTGTTTGAATCCTGTGGTCTTGTCCACACCGAGTCTATAAAGCAATGCTCTTTTGAAACCTATACACTAGTTTTATTGTAATGTTACGCAACCCAAAAATGTCTCGTTACTGAAGTTCCTTTTTCCCGTGGTGCCCCGCAGGCATCGCCGCTGCTGTGTCAGAGCGCTCACAGGCTACACAAGAAGAAGATGCATAATAGAAGCTTCCCGAGCGGCGTCCTCGCGCTTGCACTGGATGTTAGACGATAGGAGCCGTAACTCACCTTAAAAAGGGGACTGATAGTAGATGCGGGATTAAGGGCTATAAAGCTCTCTGACTGGGGTGGTCACGTGTGATGTCACTGATCGAATCCCGCACCTGCAGACCATTCATAACTACGCAAAAAAAAAAAAAAATTGACTGCCTAAATTTACAAAAGAATGAGTGATGCTGTGCCCCTACTTATATAGATTCCCCCCCCCCCCTCCTCCTCCACTCCCCTCTCCCTCTGTCTCACCTCCTCCGCGCCCCCCGTCCTCCTCATAAACCTATTGGTTGTGGTCTCGCCTTCACTATCCAACGCTTTGCTGATCACACTGCAGTTGTATTTGGGGGAAGTTGGCAGCTGGCGGCTCGCAGCGAAAGGCTTCCCTCTCTATCTCTCTCTCTCTCTCTGTGTGTGTCTCTCACTCTCACTCTCTCTCTCTCTCTCTCTCTCTCTCTCTCCCGGCGCTTGGACTGTGGAATTATGAGCAGAGCTGACCCAGTCTACATCACCCTGTCTTGAATCTGTTTGTTTCCACACCGCGAGAAATTAAAACCGGCCATGGAGATTGGAGTCCGCATACTCTTGGCTTTCCTCATCCCCCAGGTAAGACAGGACAGGAGAGCTGTGTGAGTGTGTTGGACTTGGGTGGGGGGGCAATCTGACTGAGGTGGACAGCTCTTTTTTGTATTTGTGGGGGGCATCCGTGTGGTCTCGTTCGGGCTACTCTTGTGTTCTTTGCGCAAATAGCTTGTCAAGTTTGTTCCGAGTCTGCACAGCCAACATAATCACCTGCATGCACAGCCAGACCCGTCCGTGCCGTGCCAGAGCAAGTTTCCCCCCGTTCGGCGCCGCTAGTGCGCATGGCTGGCATCCGTAGTGGCACCGAGTTTGGGGTCTCGGGGTCTGGCGAGCTGCAGAAGCGGTCGCGCACTTTAGGAATGCCTTTAGGTCAGAAGAATATGTCGTCGGGCTATGAGAGAGAATGGGGGGAGAGAGGACCAGAGGATGGATGAGAGGGGACCGAGAGAGAGAGGTGGATCCTATGTCTATGTGCAAATTACCGCTCCAGCTCTTGTCTCCAGTCGCATCTATATTCCGCTCAGCCACCAAGTTGAGCATTTCTTTGTGTGTGTGGGAAGCAAACAGGAGGATGGAGGAGAGAAGGGGAAAAGAGAGAGAGAGAGAGAGCGAGGCGGCCGGGGGTGGGGGATATCAGAGAGGCAGAGAAATAACTTGGCTGTGTTATCATTCAGTCTACTGCTCTCGTTAGAAGTGGATTCTCTCGGGATATTTAATAAAGCCTTAATTCCCACTGTGATAGAGGCACTCGCCCGTTTGATCAGACTTTAATATATAGCCTATATATAAAGAGAGAGAGAGAGAGAGAGAGAGAGAGAGAGAGAGAGAGAGAGAGAGAGAGAGAGAGAGGTGGAACAGCTGTGTGTGTCAGTCAAGTCTCAGAAGACTATTTTAATGGAGAGGGACACAGAACCAAGGCACCTGTGACATCTGGTCTAACACCTTTGTTCACTTTCTGGCTCCTCTGCCCTGTTGAAGTGCCCCTGAGCAGAGACGAGTGGAGCTGTAGAGATTGCTCTCCTCCCTCTTCCTTGACCTTTTGATCTCCTTATTCAGAAAAAAAACTAAATATTCCTTGCATAAAGATTGGTGGAGAATAACCATTGCAGTCATCCCTGTGTACTTACTCCAGTGACAGTAGCACCTCTCCTGGTACGCTGCAAAGTAGCAGGTCATTTTAAAATAACCAAGCTGAGAGTATTCCCAAACCTGGAGCGTGCACGCAGGCAAACGTCTCATTCAGGAAAATGAGTGGTGTTGTGCTACTTCTCTCTCTTTTCTCTTATTCTTTCTCTCTCTCTCTCTCTCTCTGTCTCTCTCTGTCTCTCTCTCTCTCTCTCTTGCTCTCTCCCCCTCTTTCTTCTCTCTCCTCATGATGTTTTGAAAGACAGCAGACAGCACGGCTCATTTGGTATTTCCTGTTTGACCTGCATACGCTTAGTGCACATTTTCTGCGGTGTATTATTCATTTTTAATTGGATAAGCCACCGGCTCATTCCCACGTTGTAGTTCGATCTTTTGATCTGAGGCGATTATGATTCAGGGTATAGTGCAGACAAAGTAATTATTTAACTCTATTTTATTGATTAGGACCTGCACCCTCTTGAACACAGGTGTGCATACAAACTCCGCCTACCCTATACACACACACACACACGCACACACACACTCACATGCACACGCACACGCTGGGAAGACATTGCATTGAGTAGATTCGCTAACTGAAGAGATTGGTAATAGGGATTCTGTGTTTCCACTTGGAAGTTCAACCAAAGACACACACTCACTCCCACTCTATGCCAAATCTGTAGCAGGTGAGATGTATGGTGCTGGCTGTCCTCTGGCTTGTACTTCTGGCGGGCAGATTTACAGGCTGACCCAGCTCCATGGGGGGGAGTCTCTATCCTCTTGGCTGTCCCACCAGAAACCACCGCTGTAACATTTAAAATCCCTTCAAACGTAAATGGACCCATAAAGTGACTGAAGCACATTAATGCAAACCACTGAAAACGTTTTTCATATGTTTTCCCCTCTAGTGATCCAACGCCCAGCTGTCCAGCTTGTTCAGAAACACACACACACACACACACAAACACATGTGTGCAACATGTGAACACACACTTATTCCACCTGACTCACACAGAACTTGTAAGTGCCTTCTCCGCTGTAAGGTTACTCTTATTTATAGATGCTCAGGTAGGTAGCCAGGTTCCTCTTCACAAGAAGCTGCCATACACTCCTGCCTTCCTCCCACCACTCCCTCACTCAGTGTCTCTCACACACACACACACACACACACACACACACACACACACAAACATGGGCAGGCACGCCAGTAGCAGGCCACTCCTTGGCAATAAATCCCAGTTTTCCAAATGAAACTTTAAGCAGTCTCTCCTTGTGGAGCAATGAGTCAGAATAAGCACAGCACAGCTGGGAGCTGCAGGTGCAGGGATTTCTCTCCCCTTTTCTCCCTCCTTTTCCCACATTGATCCCTCTTTGTTTGTGTTGTATATTTGTTTCTCTTCCCCCCTTTTAGCTTTTGCTCTGTATCACGTCCTCCCACCCAACAAAACTCGTCTTTTACCATGATTAATGTGATTATCAACCTTTAATCACCCATTTATTCTGCTCAAAATGCTCATTGCATCTTCTAACCTCTCTCTCTCTCTCCATCTCTCTCTCTCTGTGACTTTGTCCCTATCTCTCGCTCTCTCACCAGTGGAGACGGTGGATGACAGTTTATACTCACAGTTTAAATTCTGGGCTGGCACCTGGGCGTGTCTGTGGGGAAGATTTGCTGTCATGGACGTTTATGGGCGCAGTGAGCAATGGACTGTTAAAGTTCCTGTTCAAGCCGCTGCAGGCACAGAAAGAGACAGATAGAGAGAGGTCACAGTCTCTGGGGGAGGGGGGGGGGGGTTCAAGTGTGGTACTGAAGATGAAGCGTTTCCATGGTGTCCTGCTACTTATAGAGAAGGCTGACCTTGGTGGTGACACATACAAAAGCACATACCCGCCCGGACATGCCTGACACACACCCACACTTTATTATTTCATCCTGTATGACTCCCCCCTCTGTTCTTTCTCACCCTCACTCGGTCCTCGAGGCACTTTATTGATATAGAATTATCAAAAAGAGAGGACACTTTCATTCGTGGTAAGTTACCATAATTTTTTTATTTAAGGAGAGCAGCAACAGGTGTGAGATATGAATCCACACACACTCAATTAAGGGTCATGCTGTGCTCTTTTGAGCCATTTCTATTTCTATATACCAATAGGGTTATTGTTCAGTCATACAGGGATTATGTGTCACCCTCTGCAGAGGATAATGAAGGATGTGCAGTGTGCACATAGGTGAGGGATGGGAACACAAAGGCTCTGAGGGTCCTACCCTAGAAGATTTTATTTCTAGGATTTTCTGTATTCTGGCACATCTTAACATGCGGTTCGATACTTTTATCTGGAAAAACCAACTTGAAAAAATAATGGGTACATTTTGTAATGTTTCACGGGGAGGTATTGTTTGCATAGCCCCACATATTTTATGATATGAAAAAGCTAAAAGTGCAGAAATTGATTTGAGGACTAAATTCAGAGCCATCCTTTTATAATTGAAAAACACAATTTCTCAAAGATTATGTTTGTCAGTTATCTTGGTGGCTTTGTTACACACACATTTTTACACACATAACACTGCTGCTGGGTGGGTTCAGCTCATAGAATATATTCCGCGCTTGGGAGAGTTGAAAGTGAGAAAGCAGCGTTCCGATTATTTTTTCTAATAACTCAAAGAAAAATTGCGTGCAGAAGTCCACTATCCACCTTGTCTCTAATGCTGTCTCACCCATCTGGCTTATCTTATCTGCTGAGATATTTGATGCTCTGCGTACCGCTTTAAAGTCATTTTTTAATGCGCTTAGGAAAAGATCGTGGGTGGGGTTGTACGTTTCAGTGACAAGCAGGACAAAACCCAAAACATGACCCCAGTCTCCTGACCCAGGAACAACTTAACCAACCTCCCTACGCAGACTTTTGGTCTTTCATACTACTTACTAACGTTAATCTTCGTACTACGTCATCTTTCATCTCTGCGGTCTGGCAGCTGCTCTCCCCGGGGTTTTCCCATAAGGATGCTACAAGGGCCTTGTGTTGGTTTTTTGATGCCACTGACCAATGTATTCATGACAAGTTATGAGCTGGAATGAGGCGGGCTCTCAAAACTGTCTTTGTCGCTTGCATGTTGGCTATCATTGTGCTCGCTTGTGTGAGAATCTGCCTTTGTGCAAGGCAGCAGTAAAAATGTGATATGGAGTTTCACTGATTTGGACATTCTCTCACTAAGCAAGGGCAATGGATTTGATAATAGTTGAAGCACTGACAGTGCTCTAAAGTCCACCCAGTGGAAAGACCAATGGTCTTGATGTGTTCTAGACCAGGGAACCCTTAGCAAAAAGAGAGACCGAGTAGGGACCCCTACAACATACAGTATAGATTGTATACAAACTGGGCCGAATGGATGAAAATAAATGTTTTCTATTTACAGTGGCTTGCATAAGTTTACGAACCCCTGCTTAAGTTGACTAAAAAGAGGAATAAAAATATTTTTTTGGAAATTGATGACTTAATTAAAAAAAATTGAAAAATCCAATCTTTAAGGATGCAAATTTTCTTTGTGAATGAATAATGTATGGTACATAAATAAATGTTCTCCCTTAAAGTACAGGGGGCATAACTATTCACACCCCTATGTTAAATTCCATAGAGGCAGGCAGATGTTTATTTTTAAAGGCCAGTTATTTCATGGATCCAGAATACTATATGTACAGATGGAGCCATGTCACGTATATCACTGCTTACAAAGCCCACCTTCAGCTGACCCCTTGTTTCTCCCAAGAAGGTTACTGTGTGGGAATCTTCCATTCAGACCTGCCATCCCTCTGTTATAGAGTGCTGTTTTGGTAATGGGCTTTTTACAATGGAGTCTGATTACAGAGCAACAGCATGACAAGCTACAAAGGCTAATGATGACACTAATGAGGAATGCCAGTCATTATGGCAGGATGATTTCTTTCCATCTTCTCCTTTCTTCTCTTTATTGTATCACCCTCATCCGTTCTTGCGCTCCGCTGTTTTAACAACCTACTGAGACACACAACCACTCAGACTAATAAGAGCATGAAATGGCTCAAGTGAAAGCAGCCCAATACCAAACCAGACGTTTTCTGTCTAAATGTACCCTGGTGTTACTGTGGTTCTAACAATCGACTGGCGAATAAGCTTTCTACTTTGGGGCTTTGAGGTTTCAGTTTCTCTTACATTCTACTTATGTACTGTTTCCTTTGTGAAAGCAAAGCCAACCACAGTCTGTGGTGTGACAGTGCTCTTTGGAGTTGCTTTTTTTGAAGTCAGCTGTTATTGATAGAAAACATCTAAATCTAAAAACTTCCTGTAAGTGAACACACACACAAACACACACACACACACACACACACACACACACACACACACACACACACACACACACACACAGGATAAGTTAGATTTTATTATCCCGAAGGAAATTTACCTTGGACAAACAAACGATATCTGCTCTTTACACAATATAGTGCATCCATACACACATAGATATATACAGAACATGCATGCATACATAAATACATACATACTGTACACACATAAAGCACAGTGACACACACTGTTGCATCACAACATCGACTGCCACTAGTCAACATAATTTCACACTGCCCGTTGTACAGCTCATCATAATAGTAGTCATGATATGTGCAGTAAGGGTAAGCCACCTTATCAGTGCATAAAAGCCTGATAAAAGAAAAGTAAAAGTGTGTGTGTGTGTGTGTGTGTATGTGTGTGTGTGTGTTTAAGAACATGTGCATACCTGCACAGATTTCTTTTCTTCTAATTGGTAAATGGGTAAACCTGAACCTTAGTGAGAAAAATGAGTTGTCATAATTATCCACATGTTCTACTGTGACTGTGGCTGAGCTTTATTGGGCTATGAGGTCAAACGCTATCTAAACTCTGCCGTGGGAGGGTGTGACCTTTGAGGGAAACATGGTCTTCTTCAATCTTATCTCCCATAACGTTGCCACCCGCACTCTCCTGAGGAAGGTAGTGGATGAGAGGAGGATGAAACGGGGGAGGATGAGGGATGGAGATAGTGAGAGTAGCAATTAAAGTAAATATGTCCCCTTAGCGCTCCATTAGGACGTTGCGTAGTGTAATTGTAAAATGTGCCAAGTTAATATATATATATATATATATATATATATATATATATATATATATATATATAGTGGATTCATGGCTTATTTGTGAGTACTGATGAGTTTTAGTAGGTAGAGAAAGCAAAGAAGAGACACACACAAAAGGCCTCAGTAGCCATGTGTGAAGGACAATGTGATGCTGTCCCTCCAGTTGATCACGCTTTTATCTCACTTTGTTCTCTTCTTGTCAATTTTGTGGTCAGACAAGCAGATGAACAAGCACACAGATAAAATGGGTAAAAGACAGACAAAGAGCCATACACTGTAGATCCCAAGGTAGAGATAGTGGCTGAAAGAAAAGCAGCTGTGGAGCCCCCGAAAAAAAGCAATCCCCTCCCAACATGCAGCATCTTAAGTTTGTGAGGAGGAGAGACACTGTTCATACGATTCGTCTCTCACTTTCTCTCCATCTCTCTGCCCTGTGCCTCCTCCTCCGCCTTCCGCTCTGACAAACCTGCTCTGTAACACATTACAGATATTCATGAGCTATTCACCCACTCTGTTTGTCTGTCTCATCGCCACACTCACAAACATCCAGATATGTCCTCCCCTCTCTATTTCTGACAAACACACACACACTCACACACACACACACACACACACACACACAAGTTCAAGCCTATGTTTGGCAGGAGGCACAAGTTTCTTTTTTCAGCGTGATTGCAATGACTCCTCCATTGCCACGGAGTGTGTGAAGCCGCCAGCAGCACAGTGGGAGTATTCATGTGAAAGGGACTGGTACTGAGGGTCGCATTTCTTCCACACGAGCACTTTTGCTGATGATAGTCGCAGGCAATGTTGTACGTTGCATTTGCCTTTCAGTGAGTAGTGCTCCATTGTTGGTATGATACACTTCTGTTCGGTTAAGGTAATAGAAGTGTTGCAGACCATTCTTGAGTCCTGGAAAAAAGAGCCACTTAGCATAGGTCACTGAAAAGCTAGCTTTTCATCACTGACTGTGACTGCATTGTTAATTGTAGCCACAGAGTCAAAAGGGAGATATGGAGATTTCTGCCAGCTGCACTTGATCTTTTTTTCACGAGTGTGTTGGAAGGTGAGTTGTTCCCTAGCTGTGTTTCTGCAGATGGACGGGTGCTATAGCCACAAGGCAGGTAAACAGATAGGTGAGAACCATCCTAGACATAAATCAAACCCTTGTTGTTTTTATCTTCATCTTCTAATTCCGGAGTGGAGCAGAAGAATGGCCTTGCGATTTTTCTTCCCTCATATTTATTTGCTCTTATCAAATTAAATATAGCATTGGGGAAGAATATTCAAAATGCTAACAGTTATCCACTGTGCTGTAATAAGTAACTCGGGGAAACAAGACTGTTTCTAGCTTTCAACATGACCTAGCCCCAATTAGGCTTTACACACAGATTTGGATGAACGCAAAAAAAGCACAATGTTTTTTTTTTTGCTCTCTCTGAGATCCTCAATGCAGATATTCTTTCAGGGTGGCAACGTTAGAGTTCAATGTGATCTAGAAATTTCTGAGGGAACATTTTTACCAAAGTATGTGATGCATGGCCTGGTGGATTCTTACCTTGCACAATCCCTTTTGGATTAGTCTACCTCCAATATGCTAATAATGGAGTTTTTCCGTGCAGTGGTAATTGAATTTAACACTGCAAACCTTTGATACAGGAATATAAGATTATACATGCATATAATCTGTTTAGGTAGGCAAACGATAACCTGTACAATTAAGAAGAAAGCTAGATCTGTAAGACAAATTGTTATTACAGTATAGTGGTAAAACTGTACACTGAAAAAAATAGGCCTGTACAGTCTTATGCAATGAAGGACATAAGCCCTGAAATACATCAAAGCTTCATGATGCTTAGTAGATCCAGTGTTTGTTGAATTTGTGAGAGTGTGATAGGTTTTGATTCAGGTGTTTATATACCATGTGCTGTAACAGACTAATTTAGTTAGCAAAGAAAGCTAACAGAATAGGAGATTAATTGATGGTAGAGACTTGCATCATACTGAGTAATCACAAATGCTGTTTGGGCTGCATTCTTTATGCACACACACACACATACAATTTCTGCTGACCGATGCACTTTATAAACCTTCTAATTTTCCCTTCCTAATCCGCTGTGATTGTTAAAGTCCTCACCATAATCATTCTATGTTGACTCTTGTTCTGAATGTGCCATGTTCCAGTTGATGCAGAACCGATCTCAAGAGAAACACATCAAATACTGTGCTATTGGACAAGATAAACAAGGCTTAAGGTAGCTAAGACTGATACACACAGACTTAAACCTGGATAATCATAAAAAAATGTATCATCACCTTGACTTTAACATTGGTTGTAAAGCTCCGGAGGAGATCGGTTCTATGATGTGCCAGTCTGCTCTTTGAGCATATGACGCAAAAGCATCAGCCCTACTTTTCCATTCTCTCCCAACGTTACTCTGGGGCTTTTCACTCCACTCCGCGTACAGCGAGTGTCTTTGAAGTAATCAAATCCCTCTCTGCTGTTAAACAAAACTGATAGCTGAGAAGGTCTTCTTGACTTTTACAAGAAATCACTCCTGCTTACTCACTTTTAGCCTTTTCAATAACTCACTTCACTTTCTGCAGCTCTCCTGGTCCTCTCCTGAATTTGTCTCTAGTCCTTTTTTCCTCTTTTCAGTGATGGATTAATCAAATTTTTGCCCTTTAACTCCCTGTCTGTTAGCTACCATCTTACATTATCCCAGCTTCAGTATTGCAGCAGTCATCAGACGGGAGACATATTTTACCTGTGAGAAAGAAAATCAGTCTTTTGTCTGGCCATAATAGCGCAGTACCGCTGCTGCTGCCTAGATGGCGATAAAATGCCAGATATTATTTGAAGGGTTGTCAAAGATAATTGCCACTCAGATCCACTTAGTGTTTAAGCTGTGTGTGTGCGTGTATGTGTAGGTGTGTACGCGTGTTTATTTGAGCGTGTTTGCTTGGGCATTTATGCCAGCATGGACCCTGGTAAGAGTATTTTTTTTCCAAAGGTGTTGTAGAGGTAGAGTGGCCATTTAATCTGCTGATCTTGACTGTCAAGAAACAGACAGGAATTAAAGGACTCGTTTGAAGCAACCACACAAAGCACTATGTTGGTGCCTACGCAGGCAGGTCGCTTCAAGGCAATTAGAATAGCTCTTCCCACTTATTGCTTTTGATGTCAGCATGTGGGGGAATGAGAGCGAGCCAACTTTTGCCTGCAACTGACAGAGAGGGCTGCCACTTCAGTTGAATTCCTTTTTCCACAATTAATACTGTCCTCTATTATTATCCCCATATTAATGCGGGAAGGTCCAAGGCTTTGAGCTTACAAATGAATTAAATGATAAGGGGAAAAAAAGATTTAAACGGGGGAAAAAGCCAGACCAATGGGCAGGCATTTAAATTGGTGATACCGTCGCCAATGTTAGTTCAGATGTCAGTGGTTTTACTCTATTGTGATGCTGTTTGAACTCTCTTTGAGCAGTGTTTTGATGATCCTTACTTTGTTTAAAATATTTAGGCCAGGGAACGTTAAAGGAACACTTTATTTCACACTTTCAATGCATTCCAGTTTCATATGTACATCAGCAAAGAGCTTTCTTTGTTCGAAATGAAAGGATCGTAATTTACAAAGCTACTTTTTTCCCGTTGCTCAGATGCCGAAGACAAAAGGCCTTCTTGAGTAGACTGTTAGTCATTAAGAGGCTATAGGATATTTGTGTGAGAAAGGCAGCATTGTTGTGGCTTGAAAGAAAGATGGGACAGGTTTTGAGATCTGACAGAAATCTCTTGTGCTTCCTTTCAATAATCCAAGTCACAGTGACAACATCATACTTACATGTGCCCGGCCTATCGCCATGAGTACCATGGGGTAAAATAAGCTGCCCATTAGCTTCTAATGCTTATTTGTATCCATACTCACTTGTGTCTACTGTTTGTACACTTTGATCTCAAGAGACTTTCCCAAAAAGACTGGGAATGCCTCATTGAGTTCCTGCGCTGGGTGATCCATGCAGGAATTGGTCCTGCAGACCTGAAGTAATTAAGAAATAGGGTTTAGGGTTTGAAGCTCGCAATCCATTTTGATAAGTGCTTGGATAGCCATTTGCAAGTACACTTAAGGGCTTTTGGTGAAGTTGGTTGTGCAGTGGAACTCACGAGAAAGCTGAGGCAGCAGTAATGAAGGGAAAGATGAGAATGTGGTTTTGGTTAAGGCGTGGCAGGGTGAGTGCAATGATTTCCATAGAGAGCCAACTCGCGTACATGCTGTGACGAATTCAAACGACTGAAAAGATGTGAATGGTTGTTTTTCAGGTGTTTTCACTATATAGTTGGCCTCCACCCTTCTTATTATCTGAATTCTAACTTTTTTATCAGCTATAGCGGTGGTGCGGCTTCCTGCCGCAGAGATTCTCCAAGGAGTAAGCTGCCTGGATTTGATTTTCATTAGGATTGCATGTCTTCACTGTCACATCCTTTCCCCATGTTGCACGCTTTAGTGGACACAATTTTCCGCTGTGGTGCTGACGCTTGGGTTTTTACACAGCAACGGAAGCACACAGGGTGGCCGGTTTGACCTGCTTAAAGAGGGCTTTTCTGCCTTTCCTAGAGTCCCACTAGGGGACACGCTCTGCTGCTGTGCTGCAACCTCCTACTTGCAGGAACTGTAGCAACCGGTCACAAATCAGACTAGTGTACTACACAGACCTGGGATGTGCAGGTCACACACACACACACACACACACACACACACACACAAACACTTATTGTTGACAGACAGTTGAAGGCTGTGGCTTAGACAGTACAAGCTCATGTAAGTGCTCAAAAGAGGGTTTGAAAGATCGATGGGAGATAATTATTTCTAATGGAGACAGAGGAGAAGGGAGTGTCCTTTCAGCCTTAGCTAGAGTGTGTTTACACATGGCACCATGAGTATTTGATCACCAATTTTTTCCCTCTCAGTGGGAATTCAATTAATCACAAAAAAGTGGACTGGTCACTGTTGAAATTAAATGTCCAGTATTTAATCAGAGGTAGAGATGCTAATTGAGATGTTTTTTTCTGACCAACAGCCGGTCCTCGCTAACTGATCATGAACAACAAACCTACAAGCAGGTGAATAAGTCCCAGTTTACCCATCCGGGACATTTTGGGAGGCTCTGACGTACGTTACTTTCCGTGTTAAGTGTTTGTGGACAGCTGCAGGTTGCAAAGCCACGATTCTGCGTGCATTGTCATTGTCACATGCATCCACTTTACTAACCACTTGCATGACCAGTGCAAAACTATGTATATCTGAGCCCGTTGACACCGCATCCATTTTTAACTTTTTAACTGACAGTTGTCAGTTACAGGTTAATCATTAACATCTCTAATCAGAGCCCAAACTGGTAGATTTGGCAGGGGGTTGCAGTAGCTCGGCCTATAGGGAGTTGGGTTGGGAACTGGAGGGTCGCTGTTGGTGGGCTGGTAGCAGGAGGGGTACCTGGGTACAAGCAAGGTGCTCTTGAGCAAAGCACCGATCATCAGAACATCATTGTGACATCTCTCCATTTAGTGCTTTTATAGGTACTGAGCATGTGTGTGTAATAACAAGAGAGTGCAAATTGTAATTTCTCCTTGTGGGACTAATAAAGGATACATTAATCTTAATCCTAAAAGTTTTTAAACAATTTTTCAGTTAGCAAAATTGTGTTTTTAAAATCTGATTTTAGAATTTCGTATTCATTGTGTATTTATTTGTGATATTTGTTAATACTTAAGATTTCCAGGTAAAGTTGTGCCTTGCCTTCTGTGTCTTTATCTCCAAAGCTTCACAGCTTCTCATTTTTGTGTATTCAGGACAAAAGCATGAACTTTCAATACAGCTTCAGTGTTCCTACCAACAGAGGACACAGGCTTACATTAACATGGCTCTATCGTGTGATTTATGATATCCGGCGTGGCCTAGTGTGGCTCGCATACAGTGCAGGCAGACTCAGACACATGCAGTATATCACTATGCTCACATAGCCTACTTATTTTCTAAAACATACACACAAAAACATTCTCATGGTGATATACTTATAATGGTGTACATTTCTACAGGATTGGTTGTAATAGCTCCAGTTTACAGCATCTTTCCTGTTTTAACAGAAGTCACCACACAATGGGAAGAATGCATGGATAGACATAGAAAGATGATTGCTTAACACCGATGTGATACCAAGCATGTCAAATAATCCCAATGTATTCAACTATTTCTTTTAAGACGTACAGGTCATCAAGAGGATCTCTTGAGGTCGCCATGATCGGAACAAAGACTGTAACAGAGTTAGGTCAAGGACAAGAGGAGTTCTCCATGCAGGTGGAGAAAGGAACAGAATGAAGAGGGGACCAGTTTCCTTGGCTCAAATGACTAACACACTGTACAGTGTAGGTACTCAGCTTGGAACGAAGTAGAATCATAATGCAAAGACAAAGGCAGGAGTATCGGTGCTTGTAATGCAGTAGTGGCCATTGGACATTCAAAGACCGTGTTACAGTGTGTTAGTGTTCAGCTACAGCAGTTAGTGACAGAATGTAGCATCTGCAAGAGCACAAAGTCATTTGAGAGGCGCTTATTAAGTGTGTGTGTGTGTGTGTGTGTGTGTGTGTGTGTCCTTCACATATACACATCTGAGGCCTTTTTATTCTTTTTCTCACCTGAACACAATGCTTACCAGAAACTATGATAGAATACAAACAAAACATTGCTCTTGAAATATTGTCGCTCCCAGAGACAAAGGAGCCAGCTTTGGAAACCACTGATAATAGGACTACAGACTTTAATTCTAAACATTTACAAACCAAACCACTTTAAAAAGCTAATGCACATGTCAAGTATTTCACTTTACCACAGATGCTTCTTGATAACTCTCACCATCAAAAGCACTGAGAATGTATTCTCTCTCCGAGTGTGAATGTGAAAAGGCTCTAGCACCTAACTCTGTTTTTTGCGGTGGGTGGGTGGAAGCTGCTTCTGCTGTTTTATGCTCATGTTGGGAAGTAGCTCGACTTGCTGTAGCCAAGAACTGATAATGACTGTGTGGGAGAGCAGTCATTAGAATGATGAACCAAGATGAAAAAAGCTGATGCAGGTGACAAGTTTTTATCCAGCTATTGCGTGTTATGAGAACAAGAATTTTGAATGTATAGCATCACCCAGATGTTAGTGTTTAAATAAAATCAGGGAGGGAAAGAATAACTATCATGTAATTTTTTTTAATTTTTTTTAGATTTGTGTATACTCTCTACAGGCTGATTGACTTCCTGCCCGGACAGCCGCTTCACGCATGCTTCTGTGGCGTGGCTGGTGGATTATCAAGCATTGACTTAAATGGCCAAGTGATGTCCCTTGAGGCAATTTATCAGATTTTTTGTAGCCACAAGAGGCTTCATACAACATTTTCCACATAGAGTATGTAGTAGTACTCCTCAAGTACTACCACATACTCTAAACAGACTGGTGAAGTCTACCTTAGCCTAAGCTTTAGAGGTTAAGCCGCTGATGATGTTGCTGTCATGCCAGATATGTTAGCTTGTAACTACTTTCAGATACTGCTCTTGCATTTACTGTAAATGTTTTTATGACATTACAAAGTATACCTTTAAATAGTACAACCTTCCTCTTTAATAAAAGAAAATGGCACATAACAAAAAACCCAAGGTGCATGTTATGTTCTTTAAAAGCTCCACATCCCTGATCTGCACACTGTTTTGATTTTAGATTTTAGTTGTCTTGCTCAAGGTTACACAAGTGCCACTCGAATTGACAGAAGAAATCGCAAATACTGCAGGCACACATATACTGAGAGGTTTATGCTTCAATGCAGAGGTCCAGGGTTTCAAATCCAACCTGTGATGATTTCCTGCATGTCTTTGCTCTCTCTCTCTCCCCTTTCTCACCTAGTTGTAATGCAGCCTTTAAAACCAGGAAAAGAGTACACACTTAAGCCATATTACGATATCCAAAATCTAAGATGATATCAAGTCTCCTATCACGATAGAGCTACTTTTGCTTCTCACAGTTGATACAACCTAGCATTATGGGTCACAAATATGACTGTGCCTCTGTTTATTGGCCTATTTACTGCATTTAAGTAGTCATGGGTTTAATGACACTGCTGACACTGCAATGTATCATATGTTTCTTCAGCTGCTGCCAATTATTATCAATAAGTCCACTATTTTAGACATTCTTTGTCTTTGGTTAGGCCTTGGACGTGTTCCATATTCTTTAAACCCATCATTTTATTTCTATATACGTACTACCTATAATAACTAAATATGATGTACAGTTTCTGATCTGCAGTGAATTCTTTTCTAATTTTTCAATTAGAAATGACCAAACTGTCATCTAAACCATGACTCTATGTCAATGGTGCTTAACTTGATCGGGAGTGTGTATGTGTGTGTGTGTGTGTGTGTGTGTGTGTGTGTGTGTGTGTGTGTGTGTGTGTGTGT
>NC_048414.1:17932386-18013349 GCF_013103735.1 Etheostoma cragini
AATCCAGGCTTTCTTAAATGCGCGCGCACACACACACACACACACACACACACACACACACACACACACACACACACTAACACACACACACTGCTTCTGTAGGATGTGCTAATGAGTGTCTCTGTCACTGCTGTTCTCCAGTTCCACTCAGGGAACTGACAGCTGGAGTGAACCCTGTTTTCAGCAAGACAGGTTAAGGACACAGATGCACACTTTTTTTACACACTTGGACAACATTTTCTTGGTCTGGACACGTGATCCACATGTTATTTGCTGGATTAAATACATGTTTTAAACCTTTAAAGTTGTTATGAAGATTTGACTGATTCCAGAATCCTAATGCTGCAAGAAGCAGCAGGAGGAATTTGGTAGCACGATAGTAACTTGCTACAAAGACCTTTTTTCTGTAAAGAATATGCACTCTTTATAAGAATATTTAGTTACTGGATTTTAATTTGCTAACAAAACAATGATTGAACAATCATTTTTTTGTTGTGGACTGGTGCATGTGTTCTGATGTTACTGCAAAGTCTAAAATGTTTGAGTCCTTTTTCTAACATGGATAAAACAGATTCAGCTCAGATTATTTTAGCTCTGCTCTCAGGTTTGATATAATCTCTGATACCACAACTCTGCCTCGGAAAGGTCAAAAGTCCTCTAGGCATTTCATTCTGTCTTTTTTCATTAATATCACATTAACTTTCTGTCTCATTTTCTGTCTTGCTATCATGATCTGTTCTTGTTTTTCTCTTTATCTTCCTCCATGTTCTTGTGTCTCAGTCTCTACGGAAACATCCTTCTCTCGCTCTCCTGTGCAAAAGGTCAAGCGCCTTTATTTAATAGATACATTGCATAGCATGAAGCATGCTCTTTCCTCGCCATGCAAAATTACCATTCGGAGCAACACCTCTGCTTCATCTGTCTCATTGTGGTTAAAGATGCAGAGTGGAACGGACAGGTGAAGAGTAAAGAAGAGAGACTGGAGGGTGAAGGTAATGACGGTAGAACGGTCAAAAAAGCTGAGGCAGGTGAAGAGTGGAAGGAAAGATAAAGCAGGTTGGGAGAAGGGAAAGAGATGGAGGAATTACGAAAGATGGCGCCTCTGTGGCAGCGCTGATGTGTGGACGGTGAGTGGACAGGGTCGCTGAGTTGTGGCTCTGAAATGGGTCCTGACAGAGTCATTTCCCACGTGGAGATTTACCCAGGCTCTTATATATATTTTTTTGTCAATAGTGGAAGGAAGAGAGTGAGCAACCCTTTCCACTTGGCATGAATATTTATTTGATGAGAGCGTTCACAGGCTGCTGCGTGGAATGAAAAATTACGCTCTCTAAAGCAACAACCTATATTTGATTTCCATCTATTGCGTCACCCCTATCCACTGTCTCTCATCTGATCGATGATCTGTTCTCACCTGGTTGTTTAATATGTCCGGTGCAATTGGATAGGGTTTACGTTTAAAAAAAGGCAGTTCTTCTTCTCTTCAGTGCATTTAGTTACTGTTGTTTCTGTATTAAAACACCATCAGTCGTCTTTTTCTGAGCATTAATTGCCACACAAGGAAGCTGCCATCTTTTACAGAGACTAAAAACATGGGATGTTGGGTGTCGGATAGTTTTGCATTGCCAGACCTACACCTCCAACATCTTTTTCTTTTGACATGGAGGAGAAGAAAAAACATAGAAAAAAAAGGTTTGAAAATGGAGATCTAAACTTTCCTGAAGGAAAAAAAAAACATCTTGACTTTCCAACTCGAGATCTCAAGTTTATTGTTTGCCCCCAGTAGGCTACAAATTTTTTCTTCTTCTTCTTTTTCCCCCCTCCAAGTCACCTCCATGGCTCCGTACAATTAAACCCATATGCTGCAGCCACTTCTTTTATACAGTCTATGACATCACTGCAGGAAGGTGAGAAGTTAAACCTCAACGGGTTCGCAAAAGCAAGAATGGATTTCTTGTCGACTCCACATTATTTAGTTTTTTTACCAGTTTTTTTTACCCACCAGCTCTCCACCACAATTTGCTTGTCACTGTTGGCATGTAAAACTTTCACAAGCTAGTGAGCCATTTGCTAGCTAGCCTTAAATAACCATCTACACTTTCTCCAACAACTTCTGTGAGTTATTAAAAACAGCACTTTGTCGTTTTTTATAACAGTAATCTTTTAGGCAGGAGACATCCAAAAGAAGGATCCTACAAATTACAATGATATTCCACTCAACAGATAATTAACTGGCACCTGCTAAAGAATAAACATTCTTGCCAGACTTTCTGCCAGCTTCTTTTCTTCCTCTTATGCATTTTTCAACTTCCAGCATCGAGGAACCATCATCACATAATGCTGAATGCTTTGACATTTGTATTGTAGTTTGTATTTACTTTACCCCTCACCACTGTAGAGGCCAACGGGCAACAACGTACAATGGAAAAAACTGAGAAATTTGACAAAACATCTCGTAAAATGGTTTTGTGAATGTGTTATTTGCATACAGTATTTATACCTCCAGCAGACAGAGTAACAAATTGTTTTGGAGTTGCGCTTCTTAGCACATGATAAATTTAAGTTCAATATTCACTCACCCTTTTAGCTCTGTTTTGGTCTCCACCAACTCCTGAGAATAATATCTGGCTTTTTAGCTGCTAAATGCTCCACTAGGTTCACCATTGAGTTGCTAACTTTATCTGTCCACTCTTTAGGACCGAGCAGGTCGCAAACCAGCTTTTTTAGAGCCTGTTCCTTGCTAAAAACACCTGCCAGTTATATGTATGATACCAGGGGGACTTGATCAAAACAGTAAGGTTTCCGGCTATACAATCAAATGCTAAACACTTGGTAGACCTGAGGGGAAATGCAGAGTAACAATTCTTTGTGGATTTGTCATTATGAGTGACACCTCACACTTTACATGAGTCACTTTACTCAGTAAGTCAGTTGACCCACTATCAAATAGAAAATTTGTACAGCTTTAATCCACATCAGAAAACAGTTTACATACAGGTCACATTTCATGTGAAGTATCTGTGTGAGTTTGTACTGGTAAATTTTGACTTCATATGAACGTTCTAATAGTATCTCTGATATGTACCTAGTTACTCAATACGGAAGGCATGCCATATCCCAAAATGAAATGGCCACGTTCACCAAAAAAAACCTATTTAAATGCTTGAGTAAAAATGTCTTGTGCATGAGTTTGGCGTGCAAATGGGGGTCTGTTTCTGAAGCACAAATGTTTTTCTCCAACATTATCCCAGTTGTAGTTGTGCTCTAGTAGCAGCCACTGCATTCTCATAACACATTTTATTATCACATTACAAGCCATGGCTGCAGAGATTTGGAGAGTGATTTGGATTCAGGTTGGATCATCTGTCTGTATAGAGGCATTAGCCAGGGCGTTGCAGGCTGGCTGAACACAGCACTGGAGCTCAAGTGTTGAACGCAGAGCTTCCAGAAAAGAATTGAGAAAAAAAATCTGTCCAGCTCATTATTTTGATGCTTTCACAGGTCTGTTTTTTTTATAGCATAATTTCTTTACATTCATCAGTGGCCCCCGTGTCTCCATTTCTCTTTTACTGTAAGCAAAGGAAGCTTGAAGGACGATAAGTCTATAGCCTTCATTCCTAATCTGTCACCCATTTAATGAAACATCTGAAGATTGTTTTTAAAGATTGTCATCAGTGCACGTTAAGAAAGAGGTAATGCATATTGGTCATGCAGCTATTTCTGGCTTCTATTAAATGCCCTGCACAGGAGCAACTTCTTGCTCTATTACTCCCAGAGAAAACCGAAATGGAAAATAAATTTGGACGAGAGAAAAGCATTGATGTAATTTTCCCTTAAGCTGAGTGGTAAACAATGGTGACAAGAACAAGTTTTCAATAACTTTAAAGCAAAAGGGAGAGAAATAACAAATAAAGCGCAGCCTTGTTTTCCATTATATAATTTTCACTACAATGTATTACAGGGAGAGTAAATAAGGAAGGAAATGAAAAGTGACAAACAATATAAAGCCGTTTGTGTTTGTTTGTAAGTGTGGGTGGGTTTCTATTTCTCTTTTTTCGGTGAGCAGAGGCTTTACACATGGCCATGTGTGTGCTATTGTGGAGAGCGGTGAGCTTGAAAAGAGAATGGTTTGAGGCAATCTTTTTTATCCTGCTGGATCTCTCTCTGAGTGAAGAGATTGGGCTTTGTAGTTGTGATTGGAGGGAATTAACGCCTGCCTTTGGTAGCGGGCAATAGCACACAACTGGGAAACAGGTTGTGTGTGTGTGTGTGTGTGTGTGTGTGTGTGTGTGTGTGTGTGTGTGTGTGTGTGTGAGAGATTAACTCAAACCATTGCACATCATTCAACAGCCCCCCCAGGCCGCCCTTTTTCTCTCACCTTGGCCCTATCTGAACACTGACTGCAAACTAACTGCACCGAAATGACTTCTGCAGTTCACTTACCTGGTTCAGGGACATTAGGTATATATTATAAACCATTATGTTTGTTTTATTCATTTGTAGTCTCCTTTGTTGTCATTAAGTTGCAGTTGCACAGCCCTTAAAAATATCAAACAGTGCTGCTCATGAGTATGGGATCCACTCCTTAAGTTTACTAAAAAGAGGAATATTTAACTCATTGCCTTAATAAAAAAATGAGGATAAATCCAACCTTCAAGGACACCAATTTTCTTTGTGAATGAATGAGCCATCCTGATAAAGTTCTCTTGGCCTTTGGAATTAAAACAGCCCCACATCATACACCATACCTAGAGATTGAAATGGGGCACTTTCCATGAAATCATCTCTCAGTGCAAATCAAACCAGCATTAGGCTAACTGAAAGAAAACCACGCCAATCTCTAGGTATGGTGAAGGGTATGTGATGATGGGGGCTATTTTAACTCCAAAGGCCAAGGGAACTTTATCAGGATGCATAGTATCCTGGATCCATGAAAGAACTGGCCTTTAAAAATACTAATCTCGCTGCTTCTTTGGAAATTTAAGATAGATGTTTCTATGATGATACCCCCTGTATTTTAAGGAAGAACATTTATTTATTTACAATACATTATTCATTCACAAAGAAAATCAGTGTCCTTAAGGTTGGAACTTTCCTCATTTTTTTAATAAGACATAAACATTTCTAAAAGATGATTTTCTTTTTTTTATTCTTCTTTCTAGACAACTTAAGCAGGGTTTCCTATACTCATGAGCAGCACTGTTTTCTGCAACAGATTCTACTTATAATTCTACTACATGTACATACTGTATACACTGTATACTGTACTGTGTGTGTATGTATCAACTACCAACAAAAATCATATTTTCATTTTTTAAATGATAAAACAGTGCATGAAGTGGTAGTACGTAGACTACACTGCCATGTTTTTAGCCTATTTGCCTACATTTGGATACATCTGTATCGTAAAAAGTGTTGCTGCATTGGTGACTACAAGTTTCTGTTTGCACAAAGCAGACAGCAACCACCTGGATTACTTTTAATATAGAAGAAATCAGACTAGGAAACTGAATCAGATGATTATGAGCCTAGATCTGATAAAGTTGAAGGAGCCTGTTTAAATGGATTCATTAACATGTTTATGGACATCCATCCTTGATGAGTTATTATGGATCCATGGTAACTTCTAGGCAAGTCCAACACTACAAAGCAGCTTGATTGGTTGGGCTTATGCGTGGACCTTGAGTGGTTAAGGTTAAGATAGTTGATTGGTGAGGGGATAGGACCTGAACAAATCGGGTTATGTTACCTTGGGTAAGCATGGACTCCTGGCCAATGGTGGTGGGTCTTGCCTAGAAGTTGCGTGGGTTCCACAATAACGCATCCTTGATGGCTAGTAGATCCCGACACCACTGTAAAGAGAGAATGGAGCTGATTTCAATGAGGTGTGTACTGTATGATGTCAGTTTGTTAATATTTGACTGTAGTGTGACTCTGAAGAAGCAGTATGATGGTTTAGAAATGTTTGGGGGGGGCGGGTAATAGGCCTACTGCACAAAGGTGGATGTTTGTCTTATCTGTTCAGAGTGCAGTATCTTTACATGTATCTGAATAATGTATTCTTTTAAACACCTACATTGAGGGAAATCTGTGCAGCCTCTTAAGGACAATGGGACATCGACATAATGTAACTTTAATGAGCACATGCCACAGGGCGATTGGCCATTTTGTTCCTAAGGACCAAAGTTAAGATGACTAATAGCCAGATTGATTCATATGCAGGCTTCACTTACACAGTGGGTGGAATGCCCGCTAGCAATGCTAGGGTTCAGAAACCTACCATTTTGTTTCCTTTTCCATATCATGCCATTTGAAAACTGATTTGCTTTTGGACCGTTGGTCAGGCAACTCAAGCTGCTTGAAGTCATCACCTCGGGCTGTGGGGAATCATGGTCTGCCTTTTTCACTGTTTTCTGACATATTCCAGGCTAAAAGACAAATAATTTTGGAAAAGAAGAAATTGATCTATCAATCAATAATAAGAAAAAAACAGTAATTTGGTTCAGCAGACCCAGTTCCTGTGGTGGTCACAGGCAGAAGACAAAATATTGCCTGAACTACAGTGATGAGACAATAACAAGCAACACAGCTGAAATAGGAGGTGGTATCATTGGATTTCAGCTCTAATCCTGGCCTTTCCACACCATGATATCCTTAAAATGATACAGCTGTCCGACATATGACCTCTCCAATCCAATGAAGTCCTTTTTATGAATAGGGTTTCAATATGATGGAGAAAGAGATGTGGGGAAGAACGGCTAGACCTTCTTTATTCATTATCAGCCTTTTTGGAAGGCGAGAAAATAAAGTTGCAGTGCCTGTTGATAATCCCCCCCCCCCCCCTTCTAGCCCATCCCTTGATATTGTTCTCCATGCTCTGTATTATCACAACAACAGGGACTGCCTGATAGCAGGCCACCCCACTGGGAATAACAAATCACAATTGTTTTACAGAAGCATCCACAAGACTAAGGCAGATAGAGGAAGGGAGGAGAGGGATAGAGGGAGGTTGGTTGATGGACCATTCAAAGGGTGGGAAGTGATGGTTCGCAGTTGGGAAAGAGGCGGAAAACCCCCAAAAACAGCTTTGGTCTGGCGTGCATGTGTTCTCTTGTTTGAGAATGTCTGTCTGTTGCAGCCGAGCACTCTAAATGACTGAGGAATCGGCATCTTGTCTCAGTATCCACACTTTGTCAGCTTTTTGTAAGAATAAACAGGTTTTGATTCATGTTGCGCTGCTGTACACTGTTTTTTTTTCAAGTGGCTAGAATTTGTCTTGTGGCTTTTCTCCGACTGGATGCTGTCAGAATGAAGCACATGCTGGCAGATAGAAAGAAATCTAGCTTATGAAGACTCAGGCCGAGTAACAGGAAAGGAGACTGAGATGAGCCTGAGGCACTGACGGTCCCAGGAGCGGTGGCCTGCATGTGTGTGTTGGTATATGTGTTTGTGTGTGTGTGTGTGTGTGTGTGTGTGTGTGTGTGTGTGTGTGTGTGTGGTCCCCTTTAGGCTGGCAACAGTGAGAGGATGGAAGTGCTACTGATCATCAGCCCCCAGGCCAGCCACTTGAGACTCTCAAGTTATGGAAATTACACACACACACACACACACACACACACACTTGCACTTTTTGAGGGGTGATGTGATTTCAGGTACAAGAGCAGAATGTTGAGCGTTGAGGAATAACAGCTGGCAGAGAGGGACCTTCGGATGGCGGTGCTTTATGTTTCTGTATCTCTTTGGAGTTAATTTTTCTCTCTGTCTTTTTCTCAGAAAAAGGTCAACTGAGGTGAGGTAAGCAGCCAAGTGTGGGTAACAGAGAGAGAACGTTGCTGTGGAGGGGAGAGAGGAGGAGCACAGAGCAGTGGGATGGAGAGACGAGAAGATGATTAAAAAACTCATTAAATGTGTTGGCACGAAAAGAAAGAGACATTCTAATAGGACGTTAAATAATGTGTGAGAGTTAAGACAGCCGCGGAGTTCGGCTGGCGAAGTCTGACTGTGAGAGACAGAAAGAAAAATATAAGGAGATGGAGGCTGTCAGAAAATCACAAGGGAGTAACTGAGAGATGAAAAGCAGAAAGGCAGGGGGGAAGCCAAAAGTAAATATATGTAGGAGAATATTTTAGATTGTTTTACACAACTTGTTAAATCCAGCACTCACCTTCCAGCGATGTTTGGAAAATCACAATTACTCTGAAGGAATCAACACTCACACAGGGAAGATAATGAGAGCGCTGTAATGATGGAAAGCCTATAATGGAAGTGAATAGAGAACAACAGCCGAACAGCTGCTGATCAGATTAAAGCAGAATTAAAACAAAATGACTACACTGCATCAGAGATGATGACAGCTGAGAATGAAATGACAAATAACTCCTTCACATGTTTTGGCTGATGGAGGAAAAAAAAGCTCTCACTCTGCCCCCCCCCTGTTCATTATCGCTGGTCTTCTGTTTCATATCTCTCCACCCCATTTCATCACAACCCCTCAATTATAATTATTATTTTCCCCATGCGTGTCCCCGGCCACAGAGCCTAGTGAGCATTTCCTTCCCCCGCAGGGGAAGACGAGGAGTCTTTCAAAGCCTGAGCATGCAAGAAGGCAGAGAATTACAGCAAGGTTAGAATGGACCTCTCCTCCCAGGATAGATTTCGTGCAGGCCAGCGTCCTCACACCTCCGCTCCAGCACAGCTCACTTTTATAACCCGCTTTTTCTTCTGGTCAACATTACAGAACCTACCCCCAACTTGCTTTTACACTCTCTCCATCTTATTTTACAGTCTTAGTATTTTGCACACACACACACAATATATTAAACCACTTTCCATATTTAATAAAACAAGGTGTAACAGTGCTTTGTATTCAACTGTGGGCGGTAATTAAGGATATTTTGCATGAATGTGTGACCGGAATAAAAGATGGAGTAAGCGTGGCATTGCATGAAAAGGTACTGATTGCAGAACGAATACACGGAGATGCAAAACACGTCAATTGCACATTAATATGCCTTATGCTACGATCCATTGGCAGACACAACATTTCTTCTTCAGAGACTTTAATGTGTTAAACATTGGCTCTTTACCAACACCGAATTGTAATGAGGGTATGACTGCAAGATATTTTGCATGGATTGTGAAAAACAAGTTTGTTTTTGTTAATCTTTTTTATTTAGAGGTTTTATACATATTTCTTATTTCTCATATTTAACATGTGGCATGGCATTCACAATGTACAATGATCCTGAAAGGACTAAACCAATTTTCATGAAACTTATTTCCTACATCTTTTTAGGCAGCTTTTTGTTTTGAATCAATGTGAGAAGTCAGCTCCTTAATTACTTGAAGGTATTAAAAGACCTGTTTATGCGTTGTTAAGTCAGTAAAGATGTGACAACAGGGCCTTACTTTTTTAGCCACACTTTCAACACGGTTCTAGTAATGGCAATGTTGAATGGTCCACTTTAGTCCAGACTGAAACATCTCAACAAACTGGATGGATTGCAATGCAATTTGTACACATTCATGTTTCTAAGAGGATGAATCCTAATGACGTTGGCGAGCACTTGACTTTTCCTCTAGCGACTCTTTTAAATTATTTATCTCGAACAAGCAACAATGTTGCAAAAGAAAACAAAACTATTAAAACCACAAACTTCAAACAAAATCAGAATTTACCAAAGACCAAAAAAAAAAGTAAAAAAGTAAAAGTTTGAGAAAAGCAGGCGGAAGCAAATAGTTTATTAGGTACTTCCCCTGCTTCACAATATCATAATATTCCAAAAGAAAATGGATATGCGAATACAACCGTTCAGGTCCTTCGATAACTGACAATATACAACAATATCTTTACAGTACAATTCTATGCACCATGAGGCTGACATTTGGGGGTTTTGACCATTCACAAATACAATGACATTCCCAACAGCTGCACTTTGACTTTGGTGCTAACAAGCTAAATGTAGATGGTAGGCTACACATGGTGAATGCTGAACATTGTTAACAAGAACAGTTTCACAGATCTGCTGGCATGGCTATAGACTCCTGATGTTGTTTTGTGTTGTATCAGTGCGAGAAGCCGCCAATGCCTGTCAACTATTTGTGAGCAGTGAAATGACCTATATGAATTCAAGCATCCCAAGGACAACAACATAGCTTCTTTTACTCAAGCAGCACAGTTCTAGCTTTAATTAGGGTGTTGGTCCCAAATCATTCTAACTTAGCCCAAGGCCTTCAACTGTTAAAACTGCTGTGTCTTCCTCTCCATCCCTACCCTCCCTGCTGTTGACCCCAGCCTCAAAAGAAGTTCAAGTCTGACTTTCAGGCTCTGTTGCCAACCCGTTCTGACTTGCAATTCATGACATACTGGCGCTTGTTCAGTGGCCCTCAACGTCAAATACAGACACACAAGGCCCCTTTAGCATCAATGTAGGACCCATGGGGCAAAGCAACTGCTTGACCGTGGTGAGACAGTGGAAGGGAGGAGCATTAAAGACCAAAACTTGGCGTGAGGAGGTAGGTTGGGGTGGGGGATGGACTTTCCCAGAGTAGACCTGGGGTGGGCATGGACTTTCCCCCAGTAGACCAGGGTTTGTGTTCCATATTTGATGGGACTCGCACATGCGCAGTAGCCAGGTAAGGACTACTAGCCAGTCAGAAGCAGAGTATGAGGGCCGCCACGCTAACATGTGTTGCAAAGCGATGCACGTTTGTCACGGAAGTTAAGGCTGGGCTACAATAGAGCTTTTTGGAGCCATTTGTGAACAGCGTTTTCTGTTGGAGATAGTAAGTCCCTTTGGGGTGACTTGGGCTTTTTCTCTTTGTAAACCTATAACATTCACAGAAAAGATATATAGCACAAAGGAAATGGGAAAAGCCTGAAAGCATAATATGAGCACTTTTTAAACATAAATCTTTTAACCCTACCCAGGATTTTTAATTAACCCTAACTGCTTTTACCCTGCATATTGGCAAATGATGCCAAGGGGTCCTGACCACGCATGTTGAAAAATAACACCAACAATCTGTTTTCAGTATTTGGGGTTCAATATTTAACAAGTTAGGAACGATAATGTGTTGCTATTCCAACTTAGACTCCTCTGAGCCTGACAATACAATACTAATTATTGTCCTTGCTTTGTGGCATGGCATTACTATCTGTTCTGACAAAGTGTGCCTTTATGTCTCTCTTCTCCCCTCTCTGTGGCCTCACCTCACAGTCACACCAGTTGAGCAGGAAGCCGCTCTCTCTTTTAAATGGATTAGCGCTCTTGATGGAAGTGGCTGTGCCTGGTGAGGGTGTGTGAGAGGCGTGTGACTGATGGAATTAAGCATCACAACGACGGGGTGAGAGGGGTTGAGCGCGGGTGTTGAGCGGTGACTGATGGAACAGTTAGTTGCTAGAGGGGAAGAGTTGAAGAGGAAATGTGATTGATAAGGCAAACACTTGGCATCAAGGCTGGAAATAATGGCGACGTGAGAGATGGAGGGAGCAAGCGTGGACTGCAGCGGTCAAAGGGAACAAGTGAAACACGATGGTTTGATTTTGTAACACAGGGTATAAGGCAAACAAAGAGGAAAAAGAAAAGTTTGAAAACAAGAAGATAGGGAGGGTATATAAAAGAACAGAGGAGAAGGAAAAGCAAGAGTGACAGGCAAGGAAATGGCAGTCGTATTCAAGAGGAAAAGGAAGGCGAAATGCAGGAGATGGAAGTTGCTGCAGGCTTTGGAGGGCGTTTGTATGCAGTGTTATGATTTGCAGTGGAAGGCCACAGCAGCGCTGTGATGGATAGCAGCATTGTATGAGGCCAGGGTACATTCATGCGGATGATTTAGACCACATTCTGGATAGATAGGTGTAAAATTCTTCCATTCATTTAATTTGATTGAAACCCATGCCTCATACCCATCAATGAGAGCAGAAAGAAATATGCAGTAGGATGCACACTGAGGAGAAACATTAACAACAATTAACAACATTATGCAGTTTGCGCAATGTAGTTCACCAATCAGCAGTTAGAGCCTAATCAGCAAGTATGATACAGCCTCTGTATAATTCATTGCGTTTTGCCAAATCATGATAGATTTGCTGCAGCTTTAATTGAATGTTTTCATCTTTACAACTTGGGGTCATATATTTGTGCATTTAGCTAGTTTAGTTTGAGTGAAACAGACATGCTGTATGGAACAAACAGGGCGCATTAGCTGTGACTGACAGACGAATACCCAGCCTGTTTGTGAATAAAAACCTAGGCCAACAGAGTAGGTTTCTCTCTATGTACGTTTCTCTTCATGTTTGTGTTGTTCTCAACAGCTGAGACTCAGATTTTGTGTTTTCAGGCACCATAAACTGCAACAGGAATAAGAGTAAGGCTTCTGCTGGGAAATTGTCTCCAGATAGCTTGCATATCACTCGACTCGACTTTATTGTCCCTGCTGTGATATAATCCCAGTGCACAATGACAAACATGCGCAGACTTGAACACACGCTTGCACACATGCACGCGCACCCACCCACATACAAACATAAACCTCCTTACTGTCCTAACTGAGTGAGCTCCAGCTGTCCCTTATCGCTCTTCTTGTTGCTTGTTTAGAATTCAGCTTGCAGACAATGCTTGATCCCGCTCTGTTCTGTTGGGTTGTTTAAATTGTGCATCTCACACACCTAACTTCGGGGTACACTTCCACTCAATTTCACTCTTGTCAGCTGGTGGAATGTCCTAATCCAATTTATCCCGTTTAAGGAAGCGGAGGCTTGCTCTCTGGGGAAAGTTTAGAGTGTAAAAGGAGGAATGGTCTCGTCAGCTTTGGTCAGTGGCCCACAGCGGCATAGCTCGCTATACACATAGCCTATCCCTGTAGGTTTGAGGTAGTGCACTTGAATAGCCAATGTGATTCCATGACTGCATTCACGGCAGTCATACTTTGGTCGATATGTGGGGTCATGCCTGAATCCGAACAAATCGAACAGCATTGCAGCTAATCCCTTTTTATTGCACCAAGGTTTAGTGACATTTAGTGACACAGAATGAACATGGGAGCACATATTGTATATGTGTACGTACAATATGTATGTGAATGTTTACAACTTAATTGTGCTATTTTAGGAATTTATAAGCCCTTTTCCTTGTATGTATTAATACATGTATGGACACTAGTGCTGTAAAATTATTAAAATATTTAATTGCAATTAATCACATTAATGTCATAGTTAACTCAATTAATTTAATTTCTATCTATTCTAAATGTCACTTGATTTCTTTTAATCCCATTATTTTGTTCTCATTTTAATGCTCTTAACATGGAAAAGAGGATCGGCTTGCTTTGTGCAAATGTTTTTTATTGAAAACAACATTGGCATTAAGCCTACTGTAGTGTTCAATTTCACACATAACATTCTAACTTGGAGAAAATAATCTCTCACACAATGTAACACTGTCCATCAATAAAAGGGTGAAACAAATACTTCGACGGAGGGGGGGGGGGGGGGGGGGGGGGGGGGGGGGGGGGGATTGGCAACAGGTGTGTGCTTGGCCATCAAGTGATATTTCAAACTAAACATGCTGCGATGATAGCTCAGTTCACAACGACAAACACACAGATCACTTTGGTCTTGTCAATGGAACCATTTGGAAACTTTTAAAAAGTAGACTTTCCATTCAGAATCTTATTGGTATACATCCACTCAAAAACGTAACGTTACTACTCTTTGGCCAGCTCGCAAGTCCATACTAGTGTGTGCGGTGTGCCTGTGGTGTTGTTTCCGGTATAGCTAGATCCAGTTTGGTGGTACTAGTTGTTCTAACATGTGAAAAAGATTACTTTAAGATCACATTTTTTCCTGTGCTATTAGACCAAACTTCAGCCACCTATTCTGTCAGCTAACCAGTACACTGCTGATTGAGAATATAATCTCTCTTGACCAACTTCTTCTAACCTGTCAATCATTAAGCCAAGACATTGTGGGCTGTGAAAGGGATGACGACTTTATACTTGAAATTATTAAGCCTTGGTGTACTTGAGTTCTTTCTTGAAGGTTCATTGCAGTCTATTGTATGTATTCTCATACCATCTGTGTAACCCTGAACGTGGCAACTTTGGGAATAATCACAATTTATAAATAAATATTTATTTTTTAAACAAAGTTACAAAGTGATTAACAAGACAATAATAACATGGCAGACCAACAATGATAAAAATGATTTAGGAATAGGAAGTGTCTTGATAGATTTAATTCAATGACGCACTGTTCCAATTTATCAATGCAGCTTCTGGTTTGCTATTCTAGCTAATATTGTTATTGGGGGATCACTAAGGTCTATATAAAAACATCCAAAGAGCACCATGTCACGGGACCTTTAACGATGGCTTTCCTCTATTCAAGTTTCTCAGCATGCAGCATACCAGTAACCAGAGGACTTACATAGAATTCAATCATTACACTTATTTATTCACGCCTGTACTTTTCCTACTGTGTCATGCCAACATCTCCTCTCCTCTCGTATCTATTAAAGGCTAGTTTCCAGCAAAAATTGAAAATTCTGCTAACTGAATATTCTGTACAATACTGTTTGGTAATGAAAAATAAAAAGGAGACAATTGATAATTTTTTTTTTTATTTGGTTGACTCTGAGCATGCTGAATCTGAGTACTTTACACCTTGGAACAAGATGTAAAATGGAAACAGGTGAATGAACCAACCTTAAACAATCTATTTGTTAGGGTTGGAATTAGGAGACTGTAAATAGGCCTCCATCACGCCAGATGTTTTGACTTGGTATGGTGGGAATAGCACAGGTATAACTAATGACGTTAATGATGGTTGGGTGCATGCAGTAAACCATGCCAGAATTCACATTCATAGGGCCCTGAAACTGAAAGGGATTTAACAATCATTAAGGTTATTGATTACATCCTGGCTTCTCCCACTATATCTGACAAAACGTCTTCCGTGGAAAAAGCCTGGTGTCTCGGTTGCCCTTGCCTCTTTTATGTGAGTACATTAATTGCTCCTTTGAAACATTCTGTGTGGACAGAGAGTGAATTTCTTACCACCTACAGTATGTGATAGCTGTTATCCAGAATTTCAGTTAAGATTATTATTGTTAATCTAAATTCAAGAGAAAGATCTTGAAACTTCTAAATTAAACTAATAGTCTTATCAATACAACTTAGTTGTTGGCTTTGCTCATTACAGTAGGGTTTAGTCCTTGTGACAAATGATTTGTACTGGGTAGTCATAGGATTTTGCCGTGAAATTAAGCTCATTGTTTGTTTTTAAAACTCAGCATGTTACCATGAAATGATTAATACTAGTGCAGTGCCCATTTGGAGTTTGTGCCTGTTTGGAACGGGCGGATTGGTTGGTTCCCAGTATTGTTTTCCCCTCAACTTTATCTAGCTAGATGTACATCCCACGCCCCTTATTTTATAGCTTCTCGGTCTTCGGTTGAAGTTGTTCCTCCTCCTCCTCTGTGAATGCCATCTCAAAGCTCTTATTCCTGCCCTGGGGAGCAAGGATGGAACAGAGAGGAGGGATCAATGAGGAGCTATAGGTGAGGATACACAAGGGCCTTCCTGGAAGCTGTGCAGCTGAAAGCCGTTGCTTACTCCACCCATACAGCTGACATATTCACAGGACGCTTCAGAGGAAAGGACGTCTCATACCTCTGAGCACACGATGCCTCTCTCTTCCCATGATTTCTTCGCAGCCCACCCGTGCTTTCTCGGTGGGAGGGAATAAGATGCAGGGAATTGACGCAAGTGGAGGTGTCAGGGGGGCAATTAAAAGGAACACGCCATTGTTTGTGGAAATAGGGCTTATCACGGTCTTCCCTAGTTGCATGCATTGAGACAAAAAATGCGTTGATCAACCTATCTACAGCTAGGGGAGACAGCGATAAGCCATATTTCAACAAATATTGGCGTGTTCCTTTGAGCAAAAACAGATGCAGCTTATAAGAGCAGTTTAATCGGACACAACTTGGCTGTGGCTCATCGAGAGATTCAGCTTGTCCCCTTTTTTCGTCTAGCTGTCACACATCCAGGGGTTGATGTTTCCTGGGTGGAGGAAGTGGGAAGCCTGGCTTAGCCTGCTGAGGAAGCCTTCTAGGGATGTAGCAACTCCCCGCCCCCGTTGCTGTACTGCGCATACGGGGGACACACACAAGCACGACATTTCTCGATTTATAGTTTGATATCAGATTAGTCATATTTCGAAAAGATCTGTATGTTAATGTTGGATGTTTATCCCTCTGTATGTTAATGAGTCAGGATTTGTGGTTCACACATAAAAATAGGGTTAGGGTAGAGCAAAAATTTAGTATGATATAAAGTAGAACTGCAGAGCATGTTTGCAGCAATTAAAATTGATATCTGGTCATCATGGTGCCGTTCAGTTAATGTTGTTAAATTATGTAAAATGTTGTTGCTAGTCTCACAAACATGACTTCAAGACTGATCCCGCTTTCGAGCAGTGCCCTAGGCGTACTCAAGAATTAAAGCAAATGCCTCCTATTGTAGCACAAACATGTTGACTGCGTTGAGCATTTTAATCTGCGGGTTGACGAACCTAACCTAACCTTGGACTCTAAGCAGTGCACTACAACAGAACACAGACAACAGAATATTACATTCATAAGCAACGGCTAACAGATGCAGGGTCAACTAACCATTCAAACATTCACAGAATCGTCCTGCCACTAAGGCATTTGACGAACTGGTGGTGAACCAGTGATGTGCTCTGCTGACATTTCCTCAGTGAGAGTGAGCCAAAGCAACATGTCATTGGCTAGTGATGTCTCCCTCGCCTCCTTCATGTCCATTGTGGATGTGTCTACTGCTTCACTTAGGAAGACAGGTGTTGGCAGGATGTTTGTGCTCTTTTAATGAAAGCAGATGTTCTCGCTGTGCGTGCATACACACACACACACACACACACCAACAGACACACGCATACACAATCCATTAAAAACAAAAAAGTGTCTGGGGGGGATTTGCGCACTGCTCTCGTTTGATATCAGCCGTAAACAGTGTCTTCAAGCATTTTGAGTCTGAAGGTTGTGTGGCTGATTCATGCATAAACCTTTGTTGGATGAACTTGATGCTTAGTGTTGGAAATACTGTAGGTATCAGGCCAGGCTGCATAATAGTTTTTAGTTTACACATTTTTTAAATATTTACTGCTTAACAGTAGAACAGCCATCACCCACACCATGGAATGCTGTTATTGAAAAAATTGTTTTTGCTATGTTTCCTTCCTGCCTTGACATTTTTTAATACCTATTCTGCACATTCCTATATTGTCATAATAAAAGAATGACATTTAGAAAATGTGGTGTTATTTTTCCACAGAAACACCCCTCTTTATTCGCCAGGAGTAGCACTAATTAATGTACTCTTCTCTGCAGCCGAATTGAGGCATTTGAATTTTGGTCATAGAGCATGTTGGAACAATGAATGGGACATTTGCATTTGCATGCTCCGATGCAATTATAATCACGCTAAGGTATCTCGGCCCACAGTATTCAACCTTTCATATATGTGAAATGTACCAGCAATGAAAGCAAAACTACTTACCTACTTCTACTACCCCTGACTTTTTAAGTAATGTAGTGACACAGGAATCCCATGTGTGCACTAAACTCTATAATAATATCAGAAATGTTTCTTATGTGACTCATCTGAACCAAGCTAAATTGTACTATTTCCATTAGTTAGTGTGTATGTGCATGATCAGATAACAGGTTGTGTGTTGACTGCTGAACTGAGCACGGGATAGATGGAGAGACAAATGCTGAGGAGACTTATTGTCATTCTTTTGTTAGACAAAATTTCATAATGCAATAGTCTGCAACGTGAATATTTACCATTTAGCACTGCTAAGAGCAACCAGTTTTGTGTTGGTTCTAGTTGTTAGATAGCTACCTGGCTGTAAATAGTGTGTGGGGCTATAGTGATTAACGCAGCGTTATAGCACTGTAGAGGGATGATGCGTTAATGATGATGCGATGGCCCTTAAGCAATAACAAAAGGATACAGATGATCTTGAGTCGGACATGGTAGTGAAAAGCAAATGTATGTGATCTTGCCTCCATGTTTTCTTAGAGCTGTCTGTTGGTTTTGACAAAACTGACTAAAGAACTGTAAGCATTTAACACTTCTTTAAAGCTATAGTGCTTAGTTTCTGTTACCCCCATGAGGACCCCCACGTGATACAAGCCTTCCGTGATCGCGCACAGCCCCCACCCCTCCTCCACACAGTTGTAAGTAGCTAAGGAGGACATGGAGCAAAAAATATGATGGACTCTTCAGAAGAGGTAATTATCTTCCCTTGAGTTTCTACACACAAAAGTCACTGGACGACACAATCCTCTGAACATAGTCATAGTGAGAAATACAGAGAGAGTTGTGTGGAGCTGATAGTCTTAATTAGCATTGTCGGAACTCATTTGGCAATGGCTTGAAGGCACATTATGTTGTTAATTAATATTAAAAAGATATGCACTGAAGACACTTCATACAACACACAAGTCAATATATGACAAAACAGCATCACCTTCTACTTACAATGTAACATTAATAATGGTACAGTAACTTGAATCGCTTTAAACAGATATCTGCATAAGAATCGGCCTCTGTAGGCGAAAAAAACAAGGTTTTGGCCTCGAAGCATTCTGATTTCCATTTGTAGTCCAAGCAGTACTGGCCAATTACGTGGGGTTGAGAGGGCTTTGGTTGCATGCAAACAGTCTGTGTAGAGAGCAAAAGAAGTGGATCGCATTGGTGGAAATGTAATCTTGAATGCAATCAGCTATTTATATTGACAATTAGGTTTTTTATTAGCTTAAAAAAATGTATCTGCATATATACACTACCGGTCAAAAGTTTGGGGTCACTCACAAATTTCCATTGGACTCCATTATAGACAGAATCCCAGCTGAGATCAGTTGCCTTGTTTTTTTTAACCATGGCAGCAGTTTCCAGATTACATTATGTGCTTACATAATTGCAAAAGGGTTGTTTAATGTTTTCTTAGTTAGTTTTTTAAAATAATATCAGATTAGTAAACAAAATGTGCCTTTGGAACATTGGATGAATGGTTGCTGATAATGGGAAATGTAGATATTGCATTAAACATCAGCCACCCACTCAGATCAGCTGGTATCCTGTCTATAATGGAGTGAAATGGAAATTTGTAAGTGACCCCAAACTTTTGACCGGTAGTGTATCTTTCAAGAGATAACCCAAAATGTCATCCCGACCTTGATGTGGTTGCTAATCAGACTGTAACCAACCAGCACACAAAAAAGGAAGTCTTGGCCTGGATATCCACTGGCTACCCACAAATATTGGCCATTGCCCCCAGAGGCTAAATTGTTGTCAGACCGACAGCTGATAGGTTCCGAGATTGCAGTCACATGATCTGTTCTTTAATTTGTAGAGATCTGAGTAGGCTACCTTTACTTAGAAATATAAGAGTCTATGACGGAATACCCTAACTCATTTACATTCCTATGCATATCCAGATTCCCTACCGACCAAGTGTTTGTACCAACAGCATGGTTGTTAAAAATAAATCTGATGAATGCTTTGCTAGTTAAGTAAGTAAGGCTGACTTATGAGGATTCCTGTCTAAAAACTAAAGGATTTTAATTAAATTTAATGTTAGAATACCTTTACACTGAGTGCAGTCTGGAGCTCTTTTCCCTCATACTTCTTTGACTATAGTTCAATTACTCTAGTCAATCTATTTTTTTTGCTTGGATTAGCTTTCTACATCAGGTACCAGCTCATCACACATCCATTATTATTATAACACTTTGAAATGTGAGATATGACCCTCTGCAAGAGTGTGTGTGTGTGTGTGTGTGTGTGTGTGTATGTGTGCACAAATGTGTAAAAGTAAATGTGTGTGTAAATAGGGGTGCGCTTGATGGATTTTCAATTTCATTTCCTATGTACATTTGCCGTCCACCAGGGCAGTAGATGAGATTGAGCTGTTACCGCTGGTTCTGAAATTGGGCCGGTCCTGCCGGACTCTCAACCCTCACAGCTCCATTTAAATGCATTAAAGCAGAGAAAAAGTGGCTCGTATATCAGAGGTTTTGACACGTGGCAGTGTGACAGCCCACGGCTCCGTTGACGATTGGCATTTGACGTGCTAGGATCACAGGAACATCCATTAACAGCCGCTACATGCATGAGCTAAATGATGCCTATAGGTGCCTTTAGATTTACAGTGTAGGAAAGGAACATCTTTGCGTCTAAGAGCTTGTTTGATTGTTAATGAGAAACCGTCATTCTCGTCCGTTATTTTACTGAAACGTTGTGACTTGGGCCTATCAATCTATATTGCTTGAAGTGCCTAAGGCCTTGAATTATCTATTACTATATGCTGTCATTGGCACGAAGAAGGGGCTTTAATTTAATTTGGGTGACGGGTAGTTGGGGTGATGGGTTGACAAGTCCTGGTGTGGTGGTAAAAAGACATCCATCACACCAGATTATAGCGGCACATTAGCCTGAATATAGTGTGTAGAAGA
This sequence comes from Etheostoma cragini, assembly GCF_013103735.1. Lineage (NCBI taxonomy): Eukaryota > Metazoa > Chordata > Actinopteri > Perciformes > Percidae > Etheostoma > Etheostoma cragini. The sequence goes on from NC_048414.1 coordinate 17,952,933, forward strand.
TGTTTGTTCAGCCACGGGGGGAGACGTGATCCGTTGGTGGCATCTGTTTGTGAAATTGAGTAAGGAATGTTTGAGCAGAAGAGGTTTGGGCTGAAGTTAGAATGCTTGATTCCAAGGCGTTGCCAATATAAAGTTAATTAGATCTCATTTTATGGTTGTCCTTAAATGTTTTTCTAACAATATTTTGTGACTCCACGCAAACACAAAGATTAACATTAAATAATTGCTTCTGTGTCTGGGAAACACTGCACCCCTAAATTGGCTTTTTATTGCATGTAGTGGAATCATATTAACAGACTATGAGTGGAATACACTTAGTTAATATTATATTTTTCAGGCTTCATAATTCTAAATGTGATAAAAAAACATTTTACTGGACCATATACTGTACCTTATACTGGAAACTTTTAAAACTGTAGTTGCAAAGACAATATAAGCGTAAACACCATTCTGCAAGAGTCACTATAGACAGTTCAAGCTCATGCACAGGTGCAGTGTTGAAGCAAGTCCATTTTACATGCATGTAGAAAAAAAAGAATTATAGTCAGAGAAAGAACAGATGACAAGGCCAGCAGAAAGACTCCATTGGAAGTAAGCTGTCTCAGTGAATGTGAGAAAGTGATAATGGAACTTATAACATAACATATTGGCGAAACAAAAGCATGAAGAGAGTAGTGCAGTGCATTTTTTCCAGAGCCATTTTGACCAACTGATACAGGAAGTCAAGAATTTTTGAGTTCTTTGAATGGCTGGTTATGCGTGATTTCACACATGAATGTTTGTCATTGTGAAGCATGCATCCCTCAGGGCACAATTTAAGACATTCTAAAGATTGTCAAAGAAGGTTTCTAAGCTCTGGTCTGGATTTTTAGGCTGTATTGTAGAAAGCCGAGATTTGTATTGTGAAAAGCCGGATCCATGCAGTATATATACCGCAGGCTACTAGCTAAATGTTCCTTTCACTGATTTTTTTCTGTTTATGCATAAAACAACACAAAAAAATGCAAGAACAGTTGACTGTGCAGTGTCACAATCTGGAAAAACAACAACAACAAACACCAAAAGTTTGAGGATACAAAACAATGGGATGTAACCCTGCAGCATCAAAACAGCAAATAACACATTTTGTTACTCCAACATATTTGGATCACCTCCACACGTAAAGAAAAACCACAATGAATGTAGATGTAACATTTGGCAATGCAACTATGCAGTGTCATTGTCCTCCTCTCCTACGTTTCTTATCTTCTGCCTCTTTTACAATGTGTATACCAACACATTTAATGCATTTTCCATGCAGAGCTTGTTTGTTAGCATCAACTTTTAGAGCTTTGGTTGGATAAACACCTTCACTTTTGAAACACGCATGCATCAATGTGTGTTTTGCTAACTATGCATTACCTCTTGCACACAATGGACAAAACTGAGTTTATGTGGCTGTTGGGCTGAAAGGGCACAATAGCAATTGCGCGATCAGGCCCTCTTCCATTTCCACGAGAAGGGTTTAGTGGGATATGGACATTTCCTTCCGCTGCTACTACACTTTCACTCTATCTTGCTTTTGTGTTCAGCAAAGGCACTCCAGTCTTGTCAGATTTTGTACGTTCGTTGTTTTCCTGCGTTCATATCTGTCCCAGAAACAATAGCTGCAGCATTTGTCAGGGGATATGAAAAAAAAAATGCTACGGTTCTCTATTGTGACAGAGATGATTACAGAGGCACGACTTTGCTAAAAGGTCTGGAGGAACAATATGAGAGGCTTTTGTGAACAGTTGCTGTTTTTTGTTCCTTGGAACACAAAGCATGGCTATCTGGGCAGACTGTGTGTACAGACCTATTGGCAGCGACCTGGAGGGGCCGAGGGAGGGGACACTGCTGGGAGCGTGCACAGAATTCACAGCCAAGAGAGAGTCTCTTGACAAAATACAGCCACACATGGACAGAGGAGGCAAATATTGAACCAATACTCACTTGTTTAAAGCCCGTCCTTCTCAATCCCCCGCTTTGTCTTCCTGCCCATTCCCCCAGATGGTGCGTCAACCACCTCATGGTTGTTGTTTTTTGAGAGAAAGAGAGAGAAAGTGAGACTGAGTGAGTGTGTTGTTTTGTCACCAAAGTAATACAGTGATAGTTGCCATGAAATTTAGTATTAATTTGGGTCTCCATTCTTACCAAATGGTATTGGCGTCAACCCAAGTACTTTAAATTCCAAGTGGACGCACTTTTTTTTAAAAGCTCAAAGAACCCAAATAAAATTGTTTCTCCTTGTTGTACAGTTACTGTTTAGTTATGGTAATGCTGTGTAAATATTACTCTGTGCAAATTAGTGGAGACGTTGAAGTGGAACCAATTTGTTTTCATTGGACCCAACGATGGAGGCTTACAATTATAATTCTTAGATCGTGAGGACCACCTTGAGAATACTTTTTAACTCCATGCTTACTAGGATACACCGTTTCTAATGTGACTTCCACCAGGCTATCCAATGTTTTATTTTATCTCTACACAGTTTTCTCTATTCAGAAATGAATGGATTATCAGGTAGTGTGCAGTCAAACAATTTATCATCTTTACCTGGGCTTCCTTATCAATGCTATGCCAATTTATATATGTTCCTTTTAAATTACCTTCCTCATTGCCTTGTCTCTTTCATTCCCTTTTTTTAAATTGTCTCTTATCAATGAAGGTAAACATTCTGTTAATCCAGAAATGTTTGTACATGTAGCCATTAGACTCACTGATTGTTGTATTTACTGCAAAAGATAAGCCTCAACCATCTTCTACGTTTTGCCTAATTCTGGAATTTTTTGTGGTCTTTTCTGTTTGAGTTATGTACTATATAAGCACATCCAGTAAAACCTAAAGTGGCACCTGCATGACACTATGATTTCTATGAATAGTTGTGGCCTGCTTTTTTTTCTTTCAACAGTGTGCTTTTAATTGCAGGTAATGGGAGGCCATTTTCATTATAACAATAATGGATCTAGTTTAAGTAGGACACTGTAGATGTGGGATTGGTGTGACCATTTTGTGGACTTCTCAATGTGGCGAACTTACTGTAAATAAAAATGTATCAAATGGAGAGAGAAACCTTTTCTCATTGCAGAAATACTAGATTATTCAAATGAAGTGACTGTAGGGGATTGGAGTTGTGACATTGATATGTGGATAGCCTATATACACGTAATTCCAAATCTACAACCTGGTGGGTGAGCTGTGCATAAACAATCATCCTTATATGGATTGATTGATTGTTTGGCACTAATTTGTTATTTCAATATCCACTGTTGTCCTCAATCTTATCTAAATCAAATTCCTTTACAGCATGGACAAAAAAAAACATCAAGTTTAATGTAATGCCCAGTGAAAAGAGGGGGCACAGTACAACAAGTATGTCTTGTTTTGACAGATTTATGGACTGGTCATGCTCTTTGGATATGATTGATTTGATATTCATCTAATCCATTCAGATTTCCAGCCTCTCTCATGACAAGGCCAGCCGAGCTCTGATAATGCTTCACATACAATATTATGTCCATAAGTAAAATGACAAGGCCAACAGATTGCAGATATTACTTCATTTGTTAAGTGGATTGGGTGCTTCCTTTCCAATCGGAGGCAGGCAAGGTTAAAACATCAATTCATCACAGCATCTATAATGGGAGTATTTAGCAGTTGGAGATGCAGCATCATGTAGGGTTGGTTGGTGCGGAGAGAAATGGAACAGGCAAAAGTATCCATCACCCATGCCTGGTGCTAGCACGGTGCCGCTCCCACCCAAACACACTCTGAGTCACACACTCCGTACAGTCCGTACACCTCTGCCATCAATGGCTGGGTGGATGTCGCTCTGTCAGTCAGCATGAAGGGCAGACCTGAGCGTGGTGGGATCAATCATTCGCTCGGACACACTGGCAGTGTAAACCTTTGATAAAGAGCTTCGTTTACGGCAAAACCCCCGTCAAGGACTTATTAAAGGCCTGACAGTATGTGATTAACGAGAACGCTGGTGCCGCCAAGCTGTGCCGCTGCGGGGCTTAGAGGTAGGGGGTAAGGAGATGAAAGGGGAGCACAGACCTGTACAGGGGGCAGACAGGAGTAATTTTGCAGGGATCAACAATCCCACTACCATTTATGTACACACAGTGTCACATTGCTAATTAATGCTTATTCATATACATGCGTTACAACCTTACAAAATAACATGACACAATAAATGCAGAAGAAATAAACTTTGAACTTTAACTATTTTTCTATATTAGCATGTTCTTGCAGTATTTGAAATATGATAGTCATGTAATGTGATAGAATGTTATGCACTTTAAGAGCCAGACTACACAGAGAGCATTTATTGCTCAGTTTTTAGATTGTATTCACAGCACTATACTCTATAATGTGTTGAGCTGAACTCCCACCTCATCTAAATATACTTGCAACTTTGATATTTAACTATGTTTCCCTTCAAGTGGAAAGTAATGTCTTTTGCTACATTCCTTTTTGTCTCGCTTTGATTCAGAATTAATTATTGAAGGCGGCTAAGTCAGAGCCATCAGGGTCGACTTAATTGAGTTGGACAGGGCAAGGTGGGGGCGCAACAAGTTCTTTGAGCTCCAGAGAGCGTGTTGCATACTTGAAAGCTCATCTGGCACCCCACAAAGAAACAGCCACTTCACCAGCGAGTAGCAAATAACTGTGTTGTCTGTAGCATCAAGTACCGATGACAAGCAGAGGCAGTGAGAGAAAAACTTCTAGGTGCAACCATGCATGGGCCGGGATGAGATTGTGACGGGATGATAACCTTTACCAAAAATATTACTAGGGATGGACCAGTAATGTTTTTTCAGGGCAGATACCGAATATTAGTAGTTAATAAAACAGATATTTGGAACCGATATGCATTTACAGTGTAAATTAAAATCTATAAGTCAAAAAATTAAATCTTTGAATGTTACAAACACCAACACAAAACTTTTTGTTTAATAGCTTCAAGCAATTATTTAATGAATTAGAAACTTTCAGCATAATACCTAGCAACAGATAGTTAGATGGTGTTGTGGGCGGGACATCAAGTCAGACTCAGTGGTGAGTGAAACCAAAGCAGGGACGGACAGAGAGGGGCAACCGAGGTAAAGTAGTGCACTTTTTAGTTAATTAATTGTATCCGTTATTGGGCTGGTCTAACGCTAAATATCAGGGTTTCATGGTATTGCAATGACAACTTTACAAATTGTAATTTTACAAAGAAATGTCTGGCCAAAACAGAAAAGGGAGTGAATTTCTAAACTGCACTTTTTTTTACCTTCATTTATTCAAGGAAGGTTCACTGAGAGGCAGCTTTTCTTTTGCAGGAACGCTCTGATCACATTCACATAGTAGTTGAACAGCCGCTAAGCAGCTCCACTAGAGCAGTTGGCCTTGCTCAGGGACACCTCTGTGGTGGTAATGAGGGAGGGACAAACGCTGCGTTTCTCTTTCCCCACCCAAATTTTATCCTGTCGGTCTGTGGATTGAATCTACAACCTCTTGCATCTCTAACCTTTAGGTTACCACTGCCCACTTAGGCCACCAATGCCCACAAGCCAATACATATGCAAGAAACGAGGGATGAAGACAGACACAAAAAAGGGCGGCACTTCCATTGATCCTACACAAGCCCCCCTTTTCATTAGTGGAGTGCACTGCAGTATATTACGTATGATTCTTTACTTTGCCCTCAGTGATTTGAGATATGAGATTGCGTACAGAAATCTGAAAAAAGAGATGATTGAGAGAGATCAAATCAAAAAAGAAATGAGAAATGTGATAGAGAAAGAGGATTAGCTAAACGCAAGAGTGCAGAGGTGTGAAAGAAAGAGAAAGCACAGTGCCAGAAACAGATGGACAAATTAATGGTTCGGTGGTCTGGATCACTGAGTAATGCTGTTTGTCAGAACAGAAGTGCGGTCCCATCTATTACACCCCTTAATACCTACAGTATTTCTATTATTCAGCCATTCATTCAGTGTCATTCGGCAATGACACTCTAAGCAACCAATGAGAAGTCCCTTGATGTAAAATTGTTCTTTTTGACCTTCTCTTGGAAGGATTGTCATTCAGACAAGGTGTTCCCAAAAATCTCTTCTTAAGAATAGAGCAGCAGGAACATAGAATGTGAGTGTACTCTGAATGTTCACCTGTCACATCTGTGGAGCCACATTAGGAGCTTTGAGTTACGCTGTTGTACAGCGAACGTGTTAAGAGGAAGTCTGAGTCCCAACATGGTTCACCGGTAGTTGCAGCCCATGATCCTTGTTGGCCACTCACCTGGTTTCCTAGCTCCCCTCCATGTTGGCTGGCTTATCAGAATGCATGAAACATGACAGGTCCGGCATCGTTATCTGGCACCGTCACTGTTATGATGTACTATATGTGGCATGGACTATTTTTAATGCCAGAACCTGCAGGGGAGTATAGCTAAACTAGCACTGCCTCCAAAACACACAAGACAGATTATCCACATACGCACATTTATAAATGCATACATACATTCCGGAACATGCTTACATGCATTAATGAACACTGGCGCCGATGACAAACGCACCTGCATGTATTCTTGAGCAAGTGCTCCGTCTCTTGAGATGATATATTTTTAACTAGTCCACCCCAGTGCCGTATTGTGTTGTACTTAGCAGGAAGTGCCTGCAAGGCATGGAGGTTGCTCGCTAGTACGGTGAAATAAGCTGCGCTATGATTTATTGATAAAGCAGCCTTTGCATGAAGCTCCATTTTGTAGTAGAGCATAACTAAGGCTGGAGAGACAACCAACCACTTCACATGCAGCTATAACAGCGGAAGTGATGGCAACACTGCCAGGCTGCCATATGTTTAGGTCTACTGTTGGTGTTCAGTGACAGTGGTTGAGATATTCATGCTGAAAGTCACTGTTGAGCTGTTGAAATAGACTGTATTTCTCTACCAGTTTTAATTATTTAAAGGTCCCTCTTTTTCACTTTGAGGTTTAACATTAATATGAGTTCTCCCAACCTGCTTATGGTCCCCCATGTCTGGAAGTGGTGATAGGTGTAAACCGAGCCCTGGGTATCCTGCTCTGCGTTTGAGAAAGTGAAAGCTCAGATGGGCCGATCTGGAATCTTGCTCCTTAGGACTTTAAGGCCACAACCCCAGCCTTCACAATGCCCCCCTCCTCAAAAGCTACAGACTCAGAAATGGCACTTCCTAAAAAAAAAGCTCATTGTGGGACTGGCTCTAGTGGCTGTAATTCTGTACCAAGGCTGAATTTTGGTAAATAGACTTCCGATATGGTATTAGGGGACCACTAAGGTCTATGAAAGCATTCAAAGAGACCTTGTCATGGGACCTTTTAATTATACTTTTTATTCTCATGCCCTGCAGTAAGTCTTGATTCCTTTTGTACTGTAAGATGGCAATGATCCGTAGCTCAGCACGAGGCGGTTTTCTCATTGTGCTCGTGGGAGGGACTGTATACATTACAGGACAATTTATTAATCAAGGAAAAAATGTGAAAAGTCCTCTTGGCCCTGTTGTTTCAGCAGAAATAATAATGAAATACAAAAATCACAAGTATGTGTTTGACCTTGGAATAAAGAAAGCATGTTAAGAGGTGCTGCATTTCATAAATAGTCCCAATATTAATGTTGTAACACTTGTTTCCATGAGCTAATCAAAAGGCTTTATGATTACATTAGCAAGTCTCTCAGACTTCACAATTACACAGTAGAATGGTTTCAAATTGATAAAATTAAACAACGAGATAAGCAGAGGTCAAATAAACAGATTATGATTTTGCAGATTTATAAAGTTTAGGACTTGTTATTGTGAAATACTGTGTGCACACTTTGCAAACTTCAGCAAGCCATTCGCATCTTCAGACTAAGTGTTAACTCATGCTAAGCCGTCACATTCTTTATTTACCCACTAAGATACAAGATCTCTTCTTCCAGACAGTCTTGGTCAACCAGCCTTGTGCAGATGGACGAACGATGGACATCGTAATGGTTGACCAGCATCACAATGGAGAGCCACCATCGTGATGCCACGCCCCCTCACCCTATCAGACACACGCTAATCCTAGTGGTCGGGAAACTGAAAACTGCGTCGGTATTAAACTAGCAAAGACACTTGCATCGGGCTTTGCGCTGTGCTATTTGCCCTTACGTGCAACCTATTTGTAATGATACAGTCTTTCTCTCCCTGTCAGTATAGTAGCTCACTCTACTACCTGGACTAGTAACGTATCAGCATGTGGTAAGGTCATGCTTTGCGCCTCGAGCGAGAGAGAAAAGGTGTTAACGTGGACCCTCATTGGACTAACTTTGTGGATACTACTGTGTGCGTGCATCAGTAAGTAAGTCTGATGGCGATGTTAAGTAGGATTTATGAATGTAGGTTAGCAACAGTAGGCTAATTTACGACATAACTTTATGTGTGAGCTAATAATATGCATCTGTTCATGTGCGCTGCAAGAGTTATGTTTCTGTTTATTGAATGCGTTATTCAGTGCAAATCTAACCTAGAATGTAGTTTATCTCAGTAATGATGGTATATTACATTATTACAGTTATTACAAACGTCCACTGTATTGTTGTTACGCAAATCACAGCCATCTGATTGAGTCTAGACTTTACGGTACTGTAGTTAAGTGAAAGTATGTGAATTAATTTACTGAATGTACTGCCCCTACCAGCGGCAGCATGTAATACTGTCTATTTCAAGAGTGCATTTAAATGTATGTGTCTGATTGTTTCTTTGTCAACTGTTAGCCCATAGTAACCCCCGGCCAACGATATTATCGTCCATCACAACATTTTGCCGTAAAACTCGTTGACTGCCAATTAACGGGACATCGCCCAACCCTATTATTAATTAATAGCTCTGACAGAATACTCACTAATGAAAGCAGTAAAATGGGGACGAAAAAATGATGTAATTCATATTTCCATCTGTCATTTAAAGAAGAAAAAATCTAGTCCAGTTTAAAAACATTGCCTGCTGAATATTTGTGGAACTTTTTGATTTTTGTTTACTATTTTGATAGTTTTACCGCTGCAGAGACTGCAAATGCCACCTCTGGGACAAACAAGAGTGCCTGTGTGTCTAGAACACGATTTTGATTGATCGGATCAATAGCGCGCATGTTCCAAGGTAGTTTTAAACTCGGCGCCTGAAGCTCCTTAGAGGGGAGGCGACACTAACAAGTTTTTTTAAGTTTGACTGAGTGTCTGAGGAAGGTTTGCTGAATGATTGACAGCTGCTTTGTGTGTGTGTGTGTGTGTGTGTGTGTGTGTGTGTGTGTGTGTGTGTGTGTGTGTTTGTGTGTACGAGGGCCGCTGTGTGTATGTTTGGCGGCAGACCGGCTGAATGCTCAGACGCAGCGATCCAGAAAGGCAGAAAATTCGCAACAGCACACTGAGCTCTCGGATTCTGGGATTTTCTTTTGCTCGTTTGTACTCTGTTCTGCAGCTCTGGTTTTGCCGTTATTGAGCGCAATGTTCTGAGGGAGATGGGCATGTAAAGTCTCGAGTTCCACTGAGGGTGTGCGTGCCTGCTGTGCATGTGTGTGAATCTCTATATTTGTTTGAACCAGCTAGCTAGTGTCCCAGCCAGAAATGATGACAAAAAATCAATCTTTCTGCCCTTTTCCTCTGAGGCAGACTCCACAGGAAGGAAGGAGATGGAGACAGAAAAAATGGTCGCCCACAGGAGCACTCAGAACGAAAAGATGCCTTTCCAGAACTAAGACAGAAGGATAAGCTGACAACGCCTTTTCCCTCCCATGTGCATGTTGTCTAAAAAATGGCACCCCTTACTAATGGACCATATATAGAGGACAAATGGAAAAATAGAGATGATGTGGTGGACTAAATTGGGAGAATTTGTTTCTTCCTTTCCTCTAAGTCTGTGTTTCAAAGAGGAGATATGCTGCATCTATTCTGAATGCTCAGAGCTGTTGATATTGACTCTTATTCTATTAGCAGCTTTCAAAACTTAAGGAGAAAGGCTTTTAGTCTCCTCCATTCTTAGAGTTAATGCTTTAATGTGAGTCAGACTATTCATATGGTCAGCCACATGGGCGTCGATTTCAGTGGGGATGGTGGGTATGCGAACCTATCAGATTTCATCAGGAGTCATTTTGAACCCACCACTTTTTTTTGGAAAACTTCAAGCTCAATTTAGTTAAAAATGAATAAAGTTCATAACAAATATAATTCTTGAGCAACAGATGCCAACAAATCCACAAAAATCTCTATCCCCACAGGGCAGGCACAGACACAGCTGTTCTGCTGCTGCGCTGGCTACACGCTGCTTTCCCTTCGTAGCTCCTTTCCCTGAGTCTGATGTCACGTCATTCTCAACATGGTAACTGGATCCTTGAAGCAGAACATAGTTGCTCATATGTATAATGCTTTGTGAAAACTTAAGGCTTTCTTCTTCATCGAACGTGTCGGACATCCACACATACATTTTTATTAATTTACATAAGTAAGCTACAGGACAGCGTCTTTAAAAACATAACCTTTGTGAAAGAGAAAGAATAAATAAATGCGTCATTGTACCCAGCACTTCTTAAAAATGCACTTCCGAATGTGTCTCTGTCCCCAGCACATATTAAACCACACGGACGGCCATAGTCAGCCAGTAGTCTTAGCATTTTCTCATTGTCAATGTTCACTCGATACAGACTACACTTGTCAACTCCTGCCTTTGCACTGACAAAATAATTGTCTTGGTTTAACTCAAGGTCTGTTTATCTTCTTTGCCACATTGTTATCCATCGATATTCACTTACCATGGCAGGGAATAATTACCTGCCATTTCCCACCCTATTTGTGTTAAATATTGGATACCTTGTTTTAAAATGCCTTTAGCAGTTTTGTTAATCAAGCCATGCATTATTACTGATTAAGTTCTGATTAAGTGGTTAATTAATAGATGCCACCCTAGCCAAGCACATCCCCACAAGAGGGTGGAGTCGATGTTCGAGCTCACCGATGCAAATGGAGACATCACGAAAATAGAATAAATGAGTTTCTTTGCCTGACTGAGAAAGAAAACTCAAGGGCAGCCAAGCATTAAATTCAATTGAGTAGAGCCTGTCGATAGCAGGGCAGGGGGCCATTTATTCCAGTACCTTTGTATAGGATCCTTGTCACCCATGGAACGGGATGAATGAGAGGCTGAGAGATGAAAACAGAGAGAACATGAGAAACAAGAAATACAAAGAGATGGAAACTTTGAAAAGAAAGAAAGGGAGAGCTTTTAAAGGGGCACTCTAAATTCCTACATGGTCACTTCTGTTGACGTTCCACGTACATTTAGAAGAAAACAAAGCAAGCTTGTCCCGCCCCCCATGTTACCGTAACTTTCATGACTAACTGACTAACCGTCACTAATCCCCATCCCCTCCCCCAACCATCTTGTCGGTGATTGGCTGGAGTGTTTTGGCGCATGTCCTGTGCCTCTAGTGTTTGTTTGACATTTACGACCTCTGTGTTGTCTCCTCAGACCGTACTTTTTCACAGTTTATTCACAGAAGTTTAATTCAGTAATGAATTGCTAAAATCCCTTTTTAGCAGTGGATCTATAACAGGAATCCAAACTGCCAACCATGAGTAGCAGCTGTTCAGGTGTGTTTATGGCAAAAACAATGGCCAGATATCCTTTTGTTTTTACAGTACCTTTACACTGTATCCAAACACCGTAGGTATGCATGTACATTTAAATGTGACAGCATTCAGATGGTTTACTATAGCAGCTACATTCTGTCTTAATCTTCTGTTCCTTAGCTCATTTTATTCTGTCGATACAGACAGAGTCAAGGCTGCTAGGATGTTATGGAGGAGCAGAGTCCATAGTCCGACACTGCAGTATAGAGATTAAATCCCCCCCCCCCCTTCCAGAACTATTGAAATGTCAAATAATGAGATCAGTGATTTCAATAAAAAAAGGGCTTTTGAGAAAGCTTCACTCTGCTCATGCCATTCAACTGAGCTATTGCTTTCTGCATTTGGATGTGTGATTGAATGCACGTTGTACATACTTTTGTCTGCAATCATGCATTAAGTCCTAATCCAGGCCCACTGTCTGTGTGCATCTTTTGAACCAATGGTTTCCGAAAATGGAGCTCTGGTCTACACAAAAACAACTCAGCAGCAACTTTAGTTTTCTTCTCGATTCTATGCAAGCTTCCACTTCAGCTCTGTCAAACACATGCCCCGGTGACTTGATTTGCCTTTTAATCCTTCAATTCTTTTTTGAGTAAATGTGCCATTTAAAGCGTACTGACAAGGCTTTTTAACCATTGGAATTAAATGAATGAATACAGATGATGAGTCATTGTTGGCCTCCTCACAAGGCCATTTTCAAATTGTAGGCACATTCATGTTTTACTTCTTAAATGTGAATTAATTTGTAATAATTGTTAATGTTGTTAAATGGAGCAAAAACTTGAACTGCTGTCTGACTGAAATAGACAGGCTGCAGTGCAGAGATGGAGAAAAAGATAGAAGCTGTCAGAGACAGGGATGAAGAAGCAGAAAGATGACGGCAACAGAGAACTGACTTTATGAATTTAGGCTCAGATTTGAAGTCGACAGCAAAAAGGAGTTGTTCGTAACAGCTGCACAAAGACGCAGACAGAGTGCGAGACAGATAGACACAAAGGGAGCAGAAGGTGAGCAAGCAGGAGAGGTTGGGCGAATGATGACAGCAGGTAACAATTTCATGACTGGAATCACCTTTTTTCATAATCCTTTTGCTGAAATTTAAAGTATGCTCATTGTAGTTACAAACTTATTTTCTTCTTCCCTTAACGTCATCTTTGTTTTTGCCTTTTTTTTTCTGCACCGTGCAGACACATTACCACATGCTTTCCTCCGATGCACATGGAGTTGCCACCTGTTTCTTGTCCCCTGCCAGTGAGGATGAGGAGAGCACATACACACTCTCCTCCCAGAACCAGAGCTCTGACTGCACTAGTACACCGACCGAGATTTACTAGTGCAGCAACTAGGACGTGATCCCTCAATGGCTTTCCATTTGCAAACATTGCCAGTTGTGTAAAATTCTGCCATGCCAGTGGCACCACTGGCAGTTAAACCTTTATCTGTTCCATTTAGGTATAGTTTTGTATATATGAAAGTAACTATCTACCTACCTAATTATCTTTTGTTGGAAAAGAGCATATTAACAAGACAACGGCCAAGTCCAATGTGGCCTTTGGGTTAGTTATTTACAAAGTTAGATTAATTACAGTTACATTAATTACCTTTCACAGACCAATGTACCAGAAATGCTCCCAGATCACTACAGTGGTCTCTCCTTCCAACTGCTTCTCTGCACAATCTTCATTCCGTTGCCTTATTTTTGTTACTCAAAATCAAATTAAAAAAAAACACACACACACACACACACACACCAGCACACACTCAGTATTCTCTTTTAAGGTTCAGCAATCACTGTTTTCCATTCCTGATAGGCCTTCAACAGGCTTCATTATACGGAGTTATTGATGGCAAGTTTGCTCATCTACGCAATGCCATTAAACTGTCATCTTTTTTTGTAACACAATGTATTAACGGCTTAATGTCCTCCCATAAATTACCTGACAAAGACTGTGACACAAAAAAAAACATGCGGCAGGGTTCTGGAGGAAAAGACATTTTCAAGTACAGATGGATCCATCAGCAGTTTAGTAATAGGCTGAAAAGTCATTAACATAACATTAATTCCTTTATTAGAGATACTGGAAACAAATAGCTTTTTAGAAAGATTCTGACTCTGAGCCAATCCACTGCTGTACATGAGAGGGGAAATCGGCTTACCCTCGTGTAAAATACTTGTTGAAAGCTTAGACTAATAAAGCTTCCACTCTCTTTCCCTGTTTTCTTTTGATTTGTTTTCTGAGCTCAACTTTCTTTCTCAGTATGTCCTCCACTCTTTTTCTTTCTTTGTGTTAGTTGCAGACTTTCTCTTCCACTCCTTCCCTCTTCTGTATTTCTTCACGGCTTGATTGTGCTGTCGAGGCTGTGACTGTGTAATTAGCTGGTGGAATAAAGGGCAGGGAAATGAGATCAACATCAGTTGTCCCTACACAGCAATTGCTCTGGCACATAGCAGAATTGTTGAGGTGCATGCTTGCGTATGTACGTGTGTGTGTGTGTGTGTGTGTGAGAGAGAGAGAGACATGGCTGTCTAGCTTCACACACACACATGCACCCACAAGCATGTACAGCATTTGTTCAGTACACGAACAAAGTGAGTATTTTGTTTCAAGTTGTTCAAATGTAACAAGAGCTATTTACCGAGGGGTGACGTACACTGTTCATCTGTTCTTATGTGATGTTACCATTTTTAGCTTTAAAGCAATTCTTAAAGGATAAAAGGTGTCTGAAATATATCAGCATTTGTAGAAGTATACTCACAAAACGAGCACCAGAGTTGGCACTGTAATATAATATATGCAGTAGTTGCGGTGACCTGCTTTAGTGCAAACATTTTAGTTTTCCCATCTGCCTCGCTATGTGTCTGCCTATCTGTAGGACTTTACCATCTGTGTAAAAGTTTGCAAGGCCTATCACCTTCTCTGATGGTTAGAAAAATCCATTTCAATTTGAAAAGCTATTGCATTTTCACATTTTGTATTGGTGCCCATTCATAATTCATAATTCATTTACCCATATCTATATTCAATTCAGTCAGCCTGATGTGCTCTGAGTCTTCCCAGGTGAGAGACCTTGATCAGAGGGTAACCTCCCCCCCCCCCCCGCAGGTTTTTTACTAGGATGTGCATGGTTGCCTGCAGCCAGATAGATAATTTGATAAAACGCCTCACAGCTACCATCTCGATATTGGGTTTAAACCAAACGGTTCGCATAAACACTTCAAATCAGAAAGTTTGGGTACTGATTACTGATCTATACGAGTTTGGCTGAACTGGAGTTTTCTCGCCGCGTAGAAGGTGTGCAATGTTATTAATACCGATTGGAATTATGGAACCAGGCATGCCAGATGGTTTGTTAAGCAGAATCTTCTGAGAAGCCGTCATTGGAAACTGATTGTAAAAGGGCAGGTACTTTCAAAAAAATACCTGGCAGATGATTGGATGAACCAGCTGTCTATCACTTCTGCCATATTCCTTTTTCACAGCAGACATGTTGACATGTCATAGTAGGAAAAGCAAAGGTGTATTCAAAAACATGAAATGAAGGCTGCATTCCACTTAGGAGAGGCCCTGGTTTTGTGCATGCTGACTTACTGAAATAGCTTTCTGCGACACTCAATGGAATTGGGTCATCCCTATCAAGGTTATCAATTTCTTCTGTGCTTTTCCTACTATGACAAGTCAAAAAGTCTGCTCTGGTCCATTGTTGTTTTGAACCAAGGAACATTTGTGGCCGTCACACACCTAAACCCCGCCCTCAGCTACCAGTAGCTCGACACCGGATGCTGATTGGTTCGGGAGGCTGCTGCTCGGACACTTAACTTGTAGCCTGACAAGATGGATTTTTTGTGCAATATGTAATCCCACGAATTTTGCTGTTATCTCGGGATATTGCGAGAATCCAACTGGTGCTTCAGTTAAGGACTTATGGCCAAAACTACACAAATAGGGAAAAGTTTCGGAGTGTGCAGCCCACATACATTTAGGCACAGTTTGACTGCTGTTGTGATTTGTATTGTTTTGTTTCAATGCCCTACATGGCACACTGTTTATGCATGTCTCTGTAAAAGAGGTCAGTAATCATCGTTGTCGCTGCAGATGTTGTGGGAATGACTTGACGGTGTGACTGAATGAGAGATCGACAGGGGAGTGTGACTGTCCTAGTTTTTGCTTTTGGTTTCTGTATGTGTTGTTTGTGTTTTTCGCAAACAGTTCTAATGAACAGGTCATGCTTTTTTTCTTCACTCCATTTTACGATTGCTCTTTGTCTTTAAGGGTAAAATAGACTATTTGGGCCGAGTTTATTTTTTTTAAAGTAGAGCAACATGGCGTTGGCCTTCCTCGGCAGAAGCACTGCTTTAACTAATGTGTGTATGAGTGTGTGTTTGCTCTACCATGCCTAGATGAATAGCCGAATTGCTCATGCTGTTCAGATGGTGTAGCCTGTCCAGACTGGTTCCATGGGGTGCTGCCATACTCCAGTTGGCATGAGTATGTACCATGGCAGAAGACACCAACACTCCCTCTGTTGATTTTTTTTGACACACTCCCTAGCTCTTTCAGCACTGAGGGTGTTTAAACACCATCTGTCCTTAATGCCATCTCCTCCCTATCCCACACCCCTTGATGTCCCCACTCCGCAAATCCACTTTATTGTTTTGAAGCATCCTCCAGATTTTCCTCACACCCTAAACTCCAGCTCATCTTTTTTGACAAACTATCCAGTCTAGTTGATATCCTCCTCACCTCACCAATGCCACTACAAAACCTCTTCTTACAACCCTCAGCAAATGTCAAACCATCCACGTGATTACTTCTTAGTCATTACGGCTAACCCACCCCCTCTCATCTACTTCCCCCCACAATGCTAGATCTACTCCTCGCATGCACGACTCTTTGTCTCCTTTTCACTCCAATTTATGATGAAGTTTTAAAGATTCTTCCCAGAATTTTTTTGTTTTAAAACACAAAAGGGAAAGAACAGAAAAGCGGTACCAGAAGTTATATGTGACACATATACGTCTGCCCACCCCTTCTACTGGACGTATGCTGGTTCTGTTCTTTGCACCATCACATTTGTATTTGTCACATTCTCCCCTGTTCTTCCCATTCTTCACAAAACTCCCCCTTTACTTCTTCCATCTTTTCTTTTGACAAGATGTCCTCATATTCCTGTACTCCTTCTGAACCCAAAGAGGTTTCTAAATACAAGCATTCCCAGAAACTCACAGGAGCAGCTTCAAAGGAGTGGAGCCATTAGTGGACACTCACCCACCATGAGGCACCTGGGATGAGTCTGCTGCGGAAAGCTACACAACAACATCAAGCTCTGACACAGCACACTTTAAAGTGTGTGTGTGTGTGTGTGTGTGTGTGTGTGTGTGTGTGTGTGTGTGTGTGTGTGTGAGTGTGTGAGTGTGAGTGAGTGATTGTGTATGCATCTATAACAAAATGTGGGCAGTCTGTTGCTTGTGGTTGCTGTGTGCCAAAACAGTTTAGCACTTCATGGATTGTTGGGACTTTGATGTAGACATTGAAGTTTGGCGATAAGTCTCCCTCCACACTTTATTTCACAGAAACACGTGATAGTGACTTTAATGAGTTCCCTGTCCTCTAGATTTCCAAGAGTCCATCGACACGTGTGTGTGTGCTCGCTTGCTTGCGTATGGGAATGTATTTTTGTGTGTGATCCCGACTGCAGCAAGTGGAATTGGTGATCCATGTTTGCTCCCACTCAGTAAATATAGCACTCAACTGATTCAATTAATATTAATTAGAAATGTTAAGCCCCTTGCTGTCCCAGTTGGTTAGCGTTTAATGTCCCTCACCAGAGTGAGTTGGAAATCTCTCCCGTCAGTGTCTCTCCTTGGTTGGCCTGCTTTTTTATTGTACTCAGTATCAGCACTCAGTATTCAGTGTACTTTTTAATCTACACATCTCTTCTCTGACTGCGGTTTTGCTCTTGCCAGTTCTTTCACCTCCTTAACACCTGCGCTGTAGATTCAACACTCCCCTGTGTCAGGATGGTGATAATGGCAGTCACACTTCATATTCCTAACGTAGAATTGCAAGAATTGGTCTGGTAACTCGTTCATATTCTGCACTTGCTTAATCCTTGTCAAGTTTGTACAGGAAGGGAGCCTGAAGCTTACCAAGCACATCCCAGGGCTAACACACACACACACACACACACACACACACATATACACACACACACATTCATATATGGACAGTTCACATGTATTGGTTCAACTGTGGGACCTGTTTTGGTGATCAAACAGATGCAGAAATATGTCTACAAACCTGTGCAAACAGAGGGGGGCTATGCTAACTCCACACCGTAGGGAACGGCGATTAAACTTGTCAGAGACAAAGAAACAGATAAATGGTAAGACTAGAGATTTCTTTGAAGAAGTGCCTCTGTCTTTGCTCATATATATGCTATGATGATCATCCAAAATGCAGCAGGATTAAATCAAAGCGTCTCCTGCGGAGTTAATGCTTTACTTTAATCAAAATTTGCTTTTAAAGTGCTTTGATTGTAATTTAGAATCATCAGGGCAATAAGCACTTTTGCAAATAGATAAGACATTGTGTGCCTGAATAACAACAATGGCAGTCGAACACGGTGTGATGATATAAAATACCTGCAGCACAATAAACAGTAATTGTGCGTTCTTTAAGGAGAATTGTATTGACATCTATTTTAATGAGTTCAATAAGGGCATCTGGAGCTCAACAGTCACAGCTGCATTCATCACAGGTGGAAATGGTGGTAGATAGAGCTGCTGTTGTTAGGGAAAGTATTAAACTTCTTGCCACCTTGTTAATGCCAGCATTACAGCTGAATGTGACCACCAGACGCGTACCTGTCCACTCTCAGTCTTTGTTAAATTTGAGCAAATTGTCCTGTGCGGACTGGCATGAGTGAAGAAGTATCAGTGGTCTGAGTCATGGCTAGCGGACACTCCCACAGCAGAGCAAACAGAGCAGTGCTGTGTTTTCCAAGGAAGTGCATATGGAGGGAGATTCATTTTGTCTGCCAGCAGCTGTGTCTCTATTAAGGCCTTGGCTGAATGGATCCGTGGCCATCTGCTCTGGACTAAGATACAGGGAGCAAAACCCTGCAGCGCCAATATCTGTAATGTCTGTCTGGATCTGACTCGACATGCGCTACACACTGACAACAAACACACCCCCGCACGGGCACAAGTAGGGCTCACAGAACCTTTGCACTCCTGCCCTACTCTGTAACACATTTTTGACAGCATACTGTCATGTGAGATGTTCGTTTTATTTCCTGAACATGCCCCTTTTCCCAAAATACAGGTGAGCTGTTGTGTTGTGATTTTATATCTGTTAAGCATATGGTATCAATGGCCAAAGCATCACCCAGTGTACATGTATTTGTTTATTAGGACAATGCACATTAATCAACATTTCTGCAAAGGCAAATTTTAAACTGTAGTCCTCGTTACCTAGAACCAATTACAATGAGTTTTCATTGAGTTTTGATTAACGATACAGATTTGAGCCGTTTTCCAATCTCATAATTTCAGACAAACACTTTAAGCACACGTTTTTTTAAATCTTTTCTTTAATAGTGCACTTTACATTTTGCATAGAACATAGAAAATCTTTTAAACAGATAATCTATGCCTATAAAATAGAACTATATAAATTACCACGGGTGTGGGAAATTCACACACATCTAAAGTGCGATGTTATGGAATTTCCTTCTTTTCACATCCAATATCTAACTAAAATAATTTGAAACATTTAACAAACCAAACTTCTGTATTTATGAAAACAGGGAAAACGGGTAATGGCAATAAAATAATATATAAATAACAAAATTAAAATACATATAGCCTTGCAGTATAAAGATTTATCTCAAAACACACACACAGGCCCGTTTGAACGTCAACGTTTAAGTTAAGTAACGGTATCTGAAAACAGCGTGTAGTTCCTGTTTTTTTAGCAAGTTTGCTTTTATTTGTCATTCTATATAATTATGAGCCATACCAACAATCTTATCTGCTAACTGTACGGTTCCTCGGAACAATCCAGCAAATAGACAGTACCCTAGGGTGCTGTTACCTGAAACAAATGATTTAGCGTCACCAGTCATTCTACACACGGTTTAGCTACAAAACTAAATGCTGAGGGAAGCTTTCTGGGTTTTTAATATTGGTTTTGAGCGGTATGCACCCCCACTTACCTGGAAAGCATTTAAAACAGTAATGTTGATACAGCGTGTCGGAGGAATACACAGCGTCTCCTGCAGCGGGGCGTCAGAGGCAGAGGGTCCGTCACTACAGCATTTGCTAACATTAGCTTTTTGTCTCATCCGGGGTCTGATAAACAGTACATTCATCAAAGTCAGTGCGCTCAATGCTATTTTCCGATATACTGTAGCTGTGAGTGCGGTTTTCTTGTTTTAGTTGTTCAGCCTCAGAGGGGAGAGAGAGAAGCTGACCGTTTGTCTGAGATCAGTGGAACACACTGCTCTGCAGAGCTTCTCTGACATTTCATGAACAGCTGATGGAGCGGCGGTGCATGTGCACGTGTGATGCTGATGTTGCGCGATGTTAAACATGCTGCACCCGAGTGCATTTGACTGGCATAAAATGGGCATGTGTCAGTCTGACCCGCCGGTCACATGAAAACCGGCCAATTCTGGTCACCAGCCGGTCAATCAATGCATCTCTACCTAGATTGCGAACACGGAAGGAACATGTAAAGTCCACAAAGAAAGGCCCAGCTCACCCCTGGGATCCAGCTCAGCCCTGGGATCCAGCTCTGCCCAGACCGGGCTACTTGCTGTGAGGCAGCAGTGCTAACCACTTAGCCACTGTGCCAACCTAGTTAGGTTAGATCTGGCTTGGCTCCAACTGGTTGATGTGTAGACCAAAGATTGAGCGTGAGTATTTTTATCATCATAACCCAAGGCCCCAGACTGAGTTTTTTTTTTAGTATGAGTTTGTTTTACAACTGCTCGCACATGTGTGACCTGCATATTTGATGACATTTGGTCTACCATTTCATGTTGAAAAGAAGAGGAGGGAGCGAGTCTGCCAAAGTTTATCGTCGTCATCATCCTGATTTACACTGACATGTGACACCCTCATAGTAAGGTGTAAAAAATAAAATAAATAATTGCAGATTAAACAATATGTATGCAAGTATTGTTGCAAAAATATTATTTAAGTCGGGGAAATGAGACAGGTGAACAAAATCCTGTAAACTATAACAGGATCAGGCAGTAGGACCAGGCTTATGTGGTCGGATATACGTTTTAGATTTCTCACTATCATTTTGTTCAAAAATCCATTGGCAGGAACAAACTGCAGAACAGCATAGATAAAGCCAAAAAAGAAAAGTACAGCTCATATTTACCCTGAGGTGGAGAAAGGTTTTAGAATGATCCCACACATTTCCCTGGATTACACAACCAGTGGACTTGGAATAAGGGCTCCTGCACACTGCCTGCGTGGTGGAATGTGTCAGGTGTGTGGTGTGTCCATTTTTAATTCTTCTCCCATGTTAACAGGTTAGAGCTTGCACAGTGGCTGCGTGACAACATACGTCTCAGACATGGCTCGAACCGCGCCGAAAACCCGCGCATGCTAGAAATAGGACCGATGTTTCACGCAACACTCAAGCGTGTTGGAAGCCTAACTGAAAAGTGTTTTTATGTCATTTTGACACGAATACATTTAATAAATGACATTTTCTGTTGAACTTCTTTTTAACTGTATTTCAATTCTGATAAAACAATGGACTTTCTTATCTAAGGAAAGGGAGTGAAAATAAAAAAAATAAAAATATATACTGTATATCAAAGTATGTGCAAAGAAATGTACAAACACAAAAATATTGACAAAATTAAGTTGAAGAACACAGTACTATTTCATTTTATCATTGGGGAACATATCTGTGTACAGACAAGGCTAGCAGCAGCGCCATGTCCAACATGTTTCTGGTGCGCAAAGTCGTAGAAAACGCCACGCAGCCGCCACGCAACTGACACGCAACAGAAACGCTGTGCTCACGCTACGCAAGCAGTGTGCACGAGCCCTAAGACACTGTAACTCGCCCTGGCACTGAGGGGTTTGCCAGAGCAAGAAGATGCCTCTGTTTCTCTTTTTTTCTACTTCTTTGGCATTGCATACATAAAACATCTTGAGAGCACACACACACTTCAGGCTGTTATTCAAAGCCACTTATAACTATAATTAGACAATTACCAGAAGCAGGACATATTCATGTGTGTGGAATTCAAACAGGCAGCACCCTGTAAACAGATGTCAAAAACAAACCATGTCACCCTAAAATGGACATGTTTATTCTGTAAGGCTGTACTCAACGTTCTTTTTTTACTTTTTCTCTTTTGCAATCAAAGCTTCTATCAATGTTTTTTGAATTAAGCTTCTAACATCTGTTGTCACATTCTATTACGTCATCACCCTGCAAGAAAATAAACAAAGTCCTCAAGCAAAATCCTCAATTTGAATAAAGTGATTCATCAGATTAAATGAGTTAGCATTTTGTTATTCAATCAAACTTTCTTTAATGAATATAACTGTGCAGTTTCCTCAGCATCAGCACATGTAGGCAGCAGGCTAATCCAGCGGACAAGAATGATTTGATTATAAAAATAATATTTCACACCCTTAGGCTTTTGGCAACGTTATGCTGAGACAGAAATGGCAATGCAATGAATTAGAACAGGCTTTTCATGGACTTTACATAGGCTGGAGTTAGTGTAGAAAACAATCCCACACAGCTACCACTGGAATGTTTTACTAATTCTTTTACTAAAAATACTAATATAAGTGTAGCATAATCTTTATCTGCAAATGTGCAGACAAAATGGCTCTAAACCAAATGAATAGACATGCAAAAATGTATGGTTAAGATGAGAATTAATGCATTATTATTACAAGCATGCACATAGACACACATGCAAACCCAGAGCAGATGGAATAAGCTCAGAGGAGAACAGAATAACAGACGAGAGGAGAGCAAACGAGGCCCAACGGGGACCTAGACATTCCGAAGCCCCAGAGGTGTTTTCTGCACAACAAGTATTGTGTGTCTGTGTGAATTCTAACTGTCATTGAGAAGACAGGTCAACTCTGCATCAAATGTGTTTTCTTTAGCTATAAAAATACACATAAAAAGACACATTTTACGTTAATTGACAAATTGAAAGTATTGGACAATTAAAAACTCAATTACAGTTCGAAATGGAGATGAAGTGTTTGTGTGTGTGTTTGTTTTTGTGTGTGTGTGTGTGTGTATGTGTGCTTATGTGTGTGTACTTCTGCGTGTGAGGGTCTATGATAAAGTACTGTACATTACTTTATATGAAAAATATTTCTGTATGTAACTGAAACTCTCAGCTTGCCTTGACACACAGCCGGTTTTAGGTGGACAGAATGAACATTTGACCTCTTTAATAAACAGATATTTGACGGGAATCTTTTTCTTTTGCATTCATTTGGCCTCATGGTACGGCATGCTGGGGTAGCAAGCCAGTGGTTTTAAAGAAAACACTGCACACTCACAGAAGAAAGAGTGTGTGTGTGTGTGTGTCGGCCTGTCTTCATGCATGCTTAAATGCCTGTGTGTGTAATTACAAGGCTTTTGAGTGATTTCTGTATTATATTTCCAATCCTACACAATTGAGAGGATGACAGATCCAATTCACTGCCACAGAGGACAGTTTGTTTTTATGCCAATTTCTTGTAGGAAATGTCTTGTCAGTACAGTAGCAGGCACATCACCATGCTTTATGCCCTGCTTTCCAGGGAAATTCTCCACAAAGCACACTAGTTCATCATCATCTTGTCATTTTGTTTTTGTGGCTAAATGGTGCCAAACATGTTAATGCAAATGAAGTGCAACAAATTTGCTCCTTCAGCTTTGACTAAACATTGCAAGTTTTTCATCAGTCATCATTAAAAAAAAAAGATTATGGAAGTTTGTCCAAAAGGGTGGAAAATGAAATGTTACCTGTAATTTTGCCACTAAATGAGTGCACCACATATCTGCTGAGAATTATGCATTAAGCTTGATTGAATAAAAACCAGGAAACATGACCTCACTACACCCAATTACTGCCTTTTTCTCTCTTTCACTTTTTCTCCCATTCAAATCCAAACCAGACAAGCTCAAAACATGACAACCTACCCAGCCTCCCTTCAGTGTTATCTGGGATCCATTTCAGGAAGGAGGTTTAATAGACTTTGAGTCTATCTCTGATCTCTGAGTTGATTTACTCCGAGATGGAAAACTCTTGAGTTTTCGCTTCCAGAACAGCTGATTTGATTTGGTTCAATCAACTCTGAGTAGGTTGACTCAAAGTTAAGCGCGTGCACCACCACAATAAAAAGGCAGCATGGGTTTTAACATGTATTTATTTAAAAAAGCATCTTAGCAGCTACTGTAAAATATAGAGAATTGGTGTTGGGGGAAATGCAGCTCAAGTCAATGTGTAAGCTTTAATATAATGTATTAATTTCATATTTAATCACAGGTAACCTATAATATTAGTGCTGAAACCTGGAATGGTAGTAGGCTACACCTATCATTTCATTTAAAAAGGAACCTACCCCTAATCCCATTCTGAGGTTGGACCACCATTAACAGAATTACCATTTATAAACATTTATTTCTTTTTAATGCCTCTTACTGATTTGTGTCCAGGCAACTCAACACAAATGTTTAAAACACATTTCAGAGTGAGCCACGTTCTTCTGATGGCGCTGTGCTATACAGTGGCTATACTAAAATGCTCTGCAGCCACAACGTTGTAATGAAAACTGCCATTTGCTAAAAAAGTAATGCGACCCAAAGAATCTGAATGTCCACTATGGGGGACATTAGTGATGTATGGGTGACAATAGGATGGATAAGATTATGTAGGGTACATAACTGATAGACTGGGAAGAAGATCAATACCGTTCAAGTAGGTAGTTATCTGGAAATGAAAATACATCTATAGTCGGTGCCTCAGTATCATCTCCCGACATATTTTTAACTCCCTGCAAAGTAATAGGCCTTCTTCTTCTTCTTCATCAGCGGGATCTTCGACAAAAGAAAATACAATGTTCGATAAAAAAACGTTTTATTGTCTGTCTGACATGGTTAATAAACCAACCCTGTTTTTTTATTCATGCAGATAAGAAACTGCACTAAAATGCGCCCATACAGAGCGACTGAATGAATGAGGAAATGTGTCAGAAGGAAGAAACTGAGTGAATCAAACCTTTTCCTGACCAGGTTTGATTCACAGGCTCAATTACCATAGCAACTGACTCTGAGGTTAAGTTACCTCTCTTAGCTAGATAGCCCTATCCCTCAGGTTTGATCAACCTCCCTTTCTGAAACAGAAAACCCAGAGTTCCCCCTATCTCAGGGTTAACTAACTCAGAGTTTTCACTAAACCTCTGAAACTGACCTTTGTGCTGTTGAGTTTGATGAATGAATAGACAATCACACACGGTTGATGGATGGATGCCCCCCATGTTTTTCCTTCAAAAACAGAAAATGTAGCGTAGCTTTAATTGCGGCTCCCAGCCAGGTGTAAAAACTTCAACAACAACTTACAACGGCTCCACAAAGTGTGTTCTCGAGGGTTTGTACACACACTTACATGCATTGTGGACACAGCTTGACAGCACCGTGGTGTGTTCTTCGGGTACAGCCGATTTGTGTGTGTATTCGCCTCAGTGACGCTCACTGCTTTTTAGACCTTCTGGGCCTGTTACTCCCCAGCCACCGCAACAACCTGTCAACTCTCTGTCTCTCCTCCTCCTCCTCCTCCTCCTCCTCCTCCTCCTTGTCCTCCTCTCTTAATGTATCTCGCTCTCTGCCATGCAGTCTCTCACTGCTAGTCAACGAGTGGTCTGCAGCTGACGAGGTGACAGTACTTGTAACTGCTCAGTCTTTCATTCTTTCTTGAGGAATTTGAAAGGTGCTTTATTTTGCCAGAGAGACAACCCTTCAGAAGAGATCTCTTCAGGTTGTGGATGGTGACCCTTTCATCCTTTTCATAAAACGAAAACTGCTGTCCTACATTTCAATCAGATCTCACTAGAGGGTCTATAGAGTCTGCAGGAGTGAAGCAGCAGAATACGGCAAGCTGTGTTTCAAATGATTTGTGCTCACTGATGTGAAGACAACCTGTATGCTGCCAGCACGCCTTTGGCGGCTCCAACATATATGCTCTACCTCTGTTCCTCTGTTTAGACTAGACTTAAAAGACTCTGGACTAAAAAAGAGCTTCTTTTGTGCATCGAAAAGGCAACAACAACAATGTCCTCAGTGACAGTATCCTAAATAGACCATAATATAATCCAAGGCACAAGATTATGTAATGTGTAAGAAGCATGTCACACACAGCACGAAAATCTCTCGTGTTCTTGCTCTGACTCTGCCAACACTAATGTGACGAAATGGGATTCAATTACGCACATTGTTTCTAGTGCTAAAGTGATGAGCCAACTAATGAATCCATCAACAGAAAATTAATCAACGATTTCCATAATCAATCAATTGCGCATGTTACTGTATTTATAAATGAATAATGACTCAAAATTTGCTTCTTTTTTTCAGTATCTTATAATTGTGCTGTAAATTGAATTTGGATTTGGAGTGTTGCTCAAATAAAAGAAGCATTTCGAATGTCTATCAAGACAACATTTTTCTTGACAAATTTGTGGACCAACTGAGAAAATGGATTAATTGTAACTTATCATGAGATTGTTTGATAATGAACATCAGTCTGTATGGTTGGGATCCGAGGCTCAGGTTTTTTTTTAACTGCTCCTCAAAATATGTGTTACTTAGCCACCCCAACCGCACCGTGTGTGTGTGTGCTTGCGTGCTTGCGCGCGCATAAGAGTGAAAAAGATAGGAAGAGAAGGTGGATGATTATATAACTTACTCGGAACGCTGCTTTGTCCCATTTGACCTGCCAGCCAAAACCAGTCACATTTTCTTCTAAGTTTACCTGAACCCACCGGACGGTTGACCCGTGCATCACTAGTGCATAGTGTGTAATTCCTTTTGCCAAATTCCTTACTGGATTTTGCTAAATCCAGTAGCGTCCAGTAGTTTGTTGGCTCAAGGGCGTCTCTCAGTAGGTCATTGTGAGATTTACCAGAGGTAAAATGTGTACTTTCCCATGTGAACACGCTAATGTTGTAACTTATTGACATGTGTTTAGGAAGCTCAACAAGTGGATGTGATGCATTTTACAGTGCTGAATTGGTTATGTAATATGAAACCGCACAAAATGTTTTACTTTTAGTTATTCTGTTTCTAGATTCAGACCATAACAGGCATCCCAGAATGAGCCACACAACATGAAACACAACACAACAGCAAGTTGTGTCTGGCTGATCTATAACCTGTTTTAGTCTATGGTTAGAACCCAATACTGGAATGCAATAAACAAACAAGGAATATAGTAAATAAACATACAAATTATTTTACAGAACAAGTAGATCGTTGTATGTTTTTCCCTTTACCTATAGTGAACTCCAATTAACTCCATTCCTCGCTAAGCGCTGTACACGCACATTATGAGTTACACACATGCACAATCACGCAGCGAAAATGAACCTCTTAAAATGAGCCACTCAGTTCAACATCAGTTATAACCTATGATTACACAGTACTCATCCCAACAGTGCTTGTTTCATTTTCCCTATTGCAACTGCTCTTATATCAGGAATTGCAGTGTAAGGTTTCGGGTATAATTATGATTTATGTCAACAATGAGGCTGTTTTTCACCATTTGATTGCTTGTTCAATGAAGTGCTAGTACCTAAATGCTCTCTCGCCAAAATAAATATCAGCCCTCTCAGTGTTCCTCTCTGTCTCTCTCTCTCTCTCTCTCTCTCTCTCTCTCTCTCTCTCTCTCTCTCTCTCTCTCTCTGCAATGCTAAACACGCATCACAGCTCTCATCACTCACATTCAAATTCTCTCTTTGAGCATTGAAGATTCAAGATTTATGTCCATGTGACTTGCTATGTTGTCAAAAAGGCATTTCCATTCTCACATCAACCGTTTTTCTTTCTCTGTGCCTATATGAGGGCTTAGCACTTCAATTCCTCAGTGAAAACACAGCAGTGTTATAACATAATATCGTTCAAAACAACGTTCATTGCAACATTGTTTTGATGGGAGTACAAACTGAGTCAGCCATTGTGCTGCATTTATCCCGAGTCAAACAGTGCCATTGCTTGTCAATTTATCAAAATGTAGTGTTTTCAAATTCAGCTGGCAGCACCCATGCTTAATTTTTTCCGTTTGGCATACGTATATATATATATATATACACATATATATATATAGTATACACAAACTCATTACTTCTTGGTATTACTGCCTTGAAAACACTTGTTAATTAACCAATCTGCTAACAGTATCACTGAAAAGATTCCAAGCGGACTGTTGGCATCGACGCAGACTCGACTCTTCAATATGTTGCCCATTTGAGTGTTTGATTGAGTCTCCCTGCAGAACCAGATTAATGAGGTCTACGCCTACGTGCCAGGGAAGATCAATGAATCACAGTAATTTGACCCAGGTCGTGTCTGCTTCTTTGAGTGTATATTTATGTCCATTTGATATCATTTGATGATAGTCTTTTACAGAGGCTCACTCATCCAGGGGAAGCTTTCCACATGGCATCATGGCTCCCCAGGTAGTTGATTTGTTATTATAAAACATCTTCTTCTTTGTCATGATAGCTCAACTTAAAATGCAGGGACCTCTGCGCTGGAAACCAGTTTCTTGATTTGCCACTGGCAAAATAAAGAGGGATATACAGATCATTTTCTATGAAGATGGGGGGAGCTTTTGAGCCCAGGGTGCTGTAATGAACCTCAGCACTGATGATTCAAGGAGGGTGGAGGTGTGTGTTGTCCCTGAATTGTCAGTCAGCTTTGTTTTAGTGGCTGTGTGTATTTATCACCACCCTTAAGTGCTCTCACAGGGCACCTTAAGGGCTATAACTCTGACTAATGGAAAACAAAGACCTGGCCAAGACAGGCAGGACAGTGCACCTCTCTTCCTGGCGCATCTACCTCAATCATCTTTACTTGGATGTTCATGTAGACCAGTCTTACAAAGCTCTACATATAGTAATGTGTTTTTGTATGCAAACACTCATTGCACGGAAAGGCTCTGTGCATGATTTAAAGTGGATGGGTAGCGCATTGCAGTAACTGTGTCTTGTTGGGACCACCCAGTTCATGTAGTTGCAGCACCACAAACTGAACCTTGCTGTTTGCTGTTAATATACAAGTAGTCGCACATAGCCACCCCTATCTCCACTATCTCCACCTATCTACCACTTTACATTTCAGGATAGGAGAAAAAAAATGCTTCGGGTTGTTGGCATTTCTTTAAACCAATCACAATCACCTTGGGCGGCACTTAGCTCCAGACGCAGCAACGGCGGCTCTGCAAAATAGGCTCAGGCAGGAAATTGTTTTGGTGGTGCATTAGTACTCGCAAAAGAACACACCACATACAATATTACAAAACATAATTTGCTCTTACCAATGTATCGCCATGAGTACTATGTCGTAAATCCCGTAAACATGTTCTTTTTAAATCTTTGAAATCCTTCCCCAAAAGAACAAAGCAGGCCTGCCCGGTTGGACGATCCAAAGTTTCTTTAAAATTTGTTTTTATCTTGAAGTTTGTGCTAGTTTCCCAAAGCGAACGTAGTTTGAGAATGGCAACACACAGAGAGGGGAAGGGGACGGATGTCCTGTGGTGGTGTCCTCCTGGAAATATACCGTCATGATCCAGACTAACAAGACACAAGGTTGTGCTTATCTGAGTGTGTATTGATTTCCATGTCTGCAAAATGACTTGCATTGGCTGTGACGGATAATAGATTGGTGTAAGACAGGGGTCTTCAATGTTTTTTAAGCCAAAGACTGCGTAACTGAAAGAGAGATGGAGCCGGGACCCCCCAATACTTATATTGTATAAAATGAAGTAGCATATCAAGCTGGGCCTATGTGTAGGCCAGCCTAAAACCTTTATACATACTGTACCTTCTTTAGTGCATGGAAAACTAAGCTATTAGAATAATAAATATTGCTATGTTTTATGAATAATCATTTAATGTTAAATATACATGCGGCAGGCTGAGTCCGTAGAATAAACTAAAGGCCAGTAAGCCTATCATCCATGTGCTTTTATTCACTAAAAGGCTGTTTTATATTTGACAATAATATGTTGGATTCATGATCATTTTTGATACATTTTTTTACAGTGAGTTGGTAGCCCCCCTACAGTTACTCTGAGGACCCCCAGGGGTCCCGGAACCCCTGTTGAAGATCTCTGGTATAAGAGAAAGAGGCACTGGGAAGATTGAAAGGTTGTGAGATGGAGTGATTGAGGAATATTGAAAATGAGGGAAGTAGAAAGCATGCCTTGATGCAGGAATAAACAAGTGCAATAGTCTGCACTTATAGAAAATAAAAATTGTAGAAATGAAGAAAAGATACCAGTCGGTCAACTGCAGGGATGTGGCAGTTCAGAAATCATTTCTAAACTCCAATCTCTCTCTGCTCATCTGAAATGCAGCAAGCTCTCACACCAGAGCGGGCAGGACAGCACACATTATTATATGTGTCAGCCAGTGACACTATCTGATTGCATTCAGTCTGCTTTCATAGACCGTGTGGTATTTGTTTGCAAGTTCAAAGAAAGACAGTCCCTTTCCTCCTATCCCTAGTTCCTCATTTTGATTGTTGTGCTTCCCATCCTCTCTTCCTAACACACACACACAAACACACACACACACACACACACACACTGACTTCAAATGCACTCTTTCCACAAACACAAACACTGAATGTATGCTTTGACATGGAAAAAGTCCTTTTTAGTTACGTACCCGCACGAAAAGGTTGATATTTTTTGTGTTATTCAGCGCTGTTGAACGGATGTTTAACCTTGGCCTACTGACATTTCTTTTTCCCCCCCAGACTGTTTTCTTATTATTTTCTTTTTACATCCTGCTACCGTAGCTGCAGGTTCCTTTTGTCTGCTACACTGATTCTGTGCTTAGATGAAACGACTTGCACTTGCAGTGATGGGAAGCACCTATTCTAGTTCTTTTGTCAAAGCGGTTCCATTTCTGCTGGTTGGTTTATTTTCATACTACCTGGTGCATCGGGTCAATCGACTTCTTTCAGTCTCCAGGCAATCGGAATGGAGCAACGAAATTACTTAAATACTTAAAAATAATTGTTGAGGGGGTGCAAGTAGTCTGTAGTAATTGGGATGGTGTTGTATTTTGATGATGAAGATGGTGACATTGATGATGATGGTTGTGACCATGTTTCATTATGCCGGCTAACTGGGTTTTCGGGGATCAGCAGTGCGTCCCTGAGTTCAGGACATAAAGTGCAAATGATTCTGGGTCACCGATGTTAAGAATTACAACCTGCATCCTGCTAGCAAGCCTTTGGCTGCGCTTTACTTGTTCCTCTGTTTAGACATGGATAACACTCAGGATTCAAAAGGAGCTTGTGTGTGCCCCTAAAAATAGAAAACAGAGTTGAGTTGAAGTATATTGTGTGAGAAATCAGTGTTCACAAAAAACAAAAACAAACTCATCAATACCTGTCAAAGGGCTTTTCTATGCCTAATAGCAGCATGTGTAGGTTGTAAGGGTTGTTGCGATTGGTATGCTTTTCAGGTAAATAAATCAATTAGCACTCTGTAATGGCAGTGTTAAAGGAGCCTGTGTTGGCTGAAGGACTTTGATGTCTGTGTGTGTCAAGGCATTATCTATCTGAGTGAACGGCCATTATGCAGTCGAAAAGTCTTTGTGTGTATCAGTCTGATTCTGCTTTGATTACAATCAGAAGTGCATAGTAAAAACAGTTACAGTAACACAACAAACAGTGTTAAGATATATATATATATATATATATATATATATATATATATATATATATATATATATATATATATATATTTTCCCTGCCATCTCTTTGTCAGTTGAATGAAAAAGTCTTTCGAAAAGGCCAAAACTTTGGGTTCCCACCACACTCTCCAACAGAAGGACACACACACACAAACACACACACACACACACACACACACACACTGACTCTCAGATCCAAACTCAAGCTCGGTCAGGGTGAGAAATCCCATTGCGGAGTCTAACAGTTTTTCTGTTGCCAGAGAATGGAGCATTCACAGCGACCATTACTGCCTACCTGCATTTGCACTTTTGCTCATACATGTTTAGAGTTTGAAACACTGCTACCTGTAAGGAGAGATTACTGTAGTTTCTACAGGATGTCACCGATTGCATTGTTTTGTTTGTGATCTTTTTCGGTTTTTTTTTTTTTTACTATTTAGCAGTTAGATGTGGTAGTAACTCACCAATTATTTCCTCCGCCAATGTGTTCCATTAGTCCGTTTGTTTGTTTATTACTTTGTATTCCAGCAGGATTACGGAAAAACTACTAGCCTGACTTTCATGAAACGTAGTGGAATGGTATAGCTGCCATGGAGAAGGAAGAAAATACAAAATTCTGGAGCAGATCTGAATCATGAGCTGGATCCACAAATCATTTCTCAGTTTGTCAATATTGCCAGATAGGGCTTCAGAGTAACAGGAACTATGAGTTCCTGACTGGAAAAACACACACTGCATTAACACTGTGAGATAGAGCATGCCTTGGCGGAGGTCTGCACTCTCCAAGTGTCCTTCTAGTTCTATTATGTTATAACTTCCAGCCAGGATAAAACCTTATTTTGTTCTTTTTAGATAGTTTTTAGGTCCCTGCATGAACAAAATTTGGTTGAGCTTGTTGGGAGCAAATCACAGTCTTGAAGTTGAGTGCTGCCTGGGAAATCTGCCTCAGGGGAAAGAATGCCCTTTAGGTATCACTTTATTTGCAAGGAAGTTGGTTTGTGAAGACACAGGCTTGATTTATATCGGATTCAAGGTTGTAACAATGAATGGGAGTATCAGGTCATATTTGTAATTATTGTTCCGATTATATAATGTTTAGTCATAATGCAAGGATTGGAAGTAGGGCCCGACTGATATGGGCTTTTTGCCGGAGAGCGATTTTAGAGGGGAAAGAGTCACCGCTACCTATATGGCAGCTGATATGGTGAATTCTTGAGCTAGAAGGAAGATAAACCTTTTTCTAAAAGGATTTTGTACCAATTTTTCACCGATATGACAATGCAAAAGTACTGAAAGTAGGTTGCTTTCATACACAAACAATGTTATTAAAGAAATTCAACAATATTATTCATTATGTACAATTTTTCCAATGTATCACAATGTCAACCAATTATAAAAGGGATATGGGAGACTAAATAAAAAATAAAATGTATAGCTAAATAGACATAATTTCGAATCAGTTGCTTACCATTTCAATAAAGAAAAAAAACAACAATGACATTAAATCTCCTAAGATTAGTTTTTACATTATATGTTCTGTAAAAGAAGTTTTCATATCCACACATATTGGAAAGTAAAAGGCAATATAGGTCAATATTAGGCAATAACATCAAGCGTTCTATCTGTCTAACTCTAATTAGAAGCAAGACTATTACAAGCTCTCATAAAGTAAAATTGCAGGGACTTGTTGGGTTTGCAGTAGCTTTTGTATCTTTAAAGTGGAATTACCTAGAAGCACTGTGCAATGTTGGCCAACAGAAAGTATGGTGAGAAATGGTTCTGAGGTAAAAGTCATTGTATTTTACTCTTTACAAGATTTTAAATTTGTGAGGCCTTTAATCCATAACAATTCATTTTTTATGCCCTGTCATGTCCCTTCATTATTTAGCCTCCAGTGTCCACTACGGGGAAATCCTGGGTTTGCAAGTTGCAAATTCTCTGCTACAACTTCTTAGCCTGGTTTCGGAAATATTGCATTAGAATATGATTAAAGGCTAATGCTATTTGTGTTTACAGTGGAAAAATAAAAATGATATAAAGGGTTAATTATTTATCTGTCAACAGGATATGGAAAAACGTGTCCATGCTTTCACCTTCAGTAGACTTGACTACTTACTAACGGTGTCCTTACAGGTGTCCCCAAAAAATCAATCAGACAGCTACAGCTGATTCAGAACGCTGCTGCTCGGGTCCTCACTAAGACCAAGAGACTGGATCACATCACTCCAGTTCTGAAGTCTTTACACTGGCTTCCTGTGCCTCAAAGAATTGATTTCAAAGTACTTTTGCTAGTTTATAAATCCCTTAACGGTTTAGGTCCAAAATACATTTCTGATCTGCTACTACACTATGAACTACCCAGACCTCTCAGGTCATCTGGGACAGGTCAATTTTCTGTCCCCAGTGTCAGAACTAAACAGGGAGAAGCAGTGTTGAGCTTCTATGCTCCTCATTTCTGGAAGAAACGCCCAGAACACTGCAGATCCACTGCTACTCTCAGTTCTTTTAAATCAAGACTGAAGACTTTCTTTTTGATGTTGCCTTTCTTTAAATGGTCTTTAATTTCTTTAATGTTTCATTCCTTATCTTGCACTGTAACTTTTGCTCTTGTGTTTTATCAGTTTTCATATTTCAACAGTTTTTTAACTCATTTTTTTGTAAAGCACTTTGAATTGCCTTGTTGCTGAAATTTGCTATACAAATAAAGCTGCCTTGCTTTGCCTTTACAGTATGCCTCTGTCACAGCGATATATTCTGACAAGCTTTTTTTTAGAAGATGTTTTGTTGTGTTCTTCGACCAGCGACGCAGGCCAGTAATATCCCTCTGATTTCCGAAATCCCTCCAGGGGGGAAACTAACCCGGCCAGACATCCAGAGTTGTAGCTCTGACCCTGGATATCTCCTTGGTGACTTGACACATTGTTCTTGGGTCAAGCTTTTGATACAGACAGCGGCCCTTGTTTCACAGGCAGAGACAACAATGTGTGAATTTCAGAATGAGTCTTAACGCCCAAAAGATCTGAGCATGTCAGGAGAATCCACTAATGCCCATGTTACATGTTAAAATAGTTACAAGGCGAGAGGAAAGGAAGTTTGGTAAATCAATTTGCACGCATTCAATAGTTACAATGGTCCACAAAGGGGACAGGCAAATCAGTCACAGTTCAGCTTTGTGCACTGTTTCTGGCCCTTGGGGGCTTAAATGCTACTTTCTTCAGTGCCCTTTCATTGGACATTTTCTTCGTTGACCTTTTTCCTCATAGAACAGTGAATTAGTTGTCCTATCACTGATCCTCCCCCCTGTCTCTTTCCTATTCAGATGGACAATGTTGGAGATTGTAGACTATAGTGTCTAATTGACCTTGTATTTTTCTCAAGGCACAACACAGACATGCAATAGGCGCACACACACACAAACACACACATACACACACACATAGACACACACACACACACACAGTCTACACACGCCATCTACTGCCAATTGGTGTGAAGGTCAAAACTAGTGGTAGATGAGCAAAATCAGTTTGTCCCTCTCTTCCTCCAATCAAAGCCCTCTCCCACTGCTGTGGGAACCCTGTAATTACACTCCCCACTTCAACAATGTGAGCTTGTTAATGATGTTTCACATTCTGTACTCACTGGCGCGGCCTCTAATTACGTCCCCACCCTTCAATAACACGGTTGTCAGTGGAGCAAGTGCCAGAGATTCCCGCCCCCCACACCCCCCCTCACGTCTGTGGCCTTGGCAGTGGACGAAGGACGTTGGTCAGAGCAAACACCTGTACGACTGACTACCTTCTTGTCCCCCACTGACCCACAGTGTACCGTCTTAACGGTCTGTCTCTCCCTACCTTCAGCAGGACAGGTGAGTGGGGGCTCTGAGCCTTGACAATGCACTGCTTTTACCATAAGAGACTTAAGAGATAAATCTGTCCCTTACGCTTGTCAAAACATCTGTTACTCTTTCTCTCTCTTACCTGCTTCCTTTTTATTAATAGTGTGTCTCAATTCAGATACTTCTTTCGTGCTTTCACAGCAGGTAACATACCCACTCCCCTGTATTTGCATCTCTGCTCTCTATGCAGATTACTTTCAGTATGGCGGCGGTTCTAAGTCACACTAGACAACACCCAGGTAAACCAGACAAAATGTCATGCAGCTTCAAGCACAATTCATTTGAATAAAAGCGTTGCATTTTGGAAGATGGATGATGATTCTAAACATGTCTACACTCCACACACACAGAAAATACAAGTACATATTCCATTTAATTTGTGTTTGATGTTTGCTAAGTTTAAAAATCTGTTGGTGGACCCGTATCTTTGTGTCCGTAGCATAAGATGGCGACCCTTGAGTCCCAGTAGTGTCCAGCGTTCCTCACTCGACATTTTCACCGCATCCGGGTACTCGTGGTGCACTTCAGTTGACTACACTTCATCAGTGTTAACGCACTATAGACTGAAAATAGCAAGTGTGTAGAAGTGCATGATTTGAGACACAGAATATATCTAGCTCTCTACCTCTGGTCGCTTTCCCAACTGTTTTATTTTCTGCCTCTCTCCCTCCCTCCGTTGCGTGCATTCTCGATCTCTCTCTCTCTCCATCTTCCTCCTGGGGTATCTGTGTTGTGACAGGTAGTGCTGTCCCCTGGGCTGTCTGGCAGAATGGTGCTTGACCCCAGTTCAACCTCTGCTGCTGTCCCGCATGCTATTCATTTATCTCCAGCCAGGCGGCGGCAAGCAGTTTCTTGTTCGATTAGGGAGCGCTGATTTTGAAATCAAACAACTTCATAGCACCTTAGTGAGAGAGAGAGTGCAGAAACGGTTCTCTAGTTCTCACACACAGAAAGGACTCTGCCATGCCAGGTCACGACTGCGCTCCAGCACTAAAGCTGCTAATTTGTTCCACGGTGTTGTAAAGTGAGCTACATGACTGACCAGGATCAATTTAACATATTGACTCTAATTATTGCAGAGAGTGAAGTCTGTGATTCAGCCGCAAGTGTTGTAACCTCAGCTACACCAAGTCAGCACACCTCATGCATTAGGAAGCATGGCAGTGCAGGAATAAAGAGGGAGGGCTATTTTTGGATGCTTTGAAGGTGCAGTGTAGAATGTATGTGGAGGCTAAAGAGATAATGAGAATGTTCTAGCAAAGAAAGAGTGATTGTACAACTGGCTGCATGATTATTACCTCCCAAACTGCAGCAGTATGTAAATAATGAGTTACTACTAACATACTGTAGCTGAACTGTCCCCTTATGCTTCATGCTTATTAGCTAATGTGTTTGTAAAAACCAAGGGCATTCGTGGAAGACTGCCTTAGGGATTTGTGACATTATGCATACAGCCAATATTCTGCCTCCATAGATTTGAATTTTTAGTTGAGAAAGTCACACAAAGATTAAATATGTCTCTTTTGGATATCTTTTAAATGTTTGTCAGTATTCAGTATTTCCAAAACGTTCTGTACTGAACATTACTCTAGCAGTAAAGCACTTGCTATGTGAAGATACAGTGAAGTATTGGTTTCTTGTATTTTGGTTACAGCATCTTTTACGCTGCAGTACATTATGAGGCTATTTTAAGCATGTACATGTATATATACGTGAATGTCCCTTAAATGTGTTTCACGATCATTTATTGTATTTATGTATGTTATTTAATCCGGTAGAACCCATTGGACAATTTTGGGGAAAAAAGTAGGGTAGTGAATGACAAGATACAAATAATGATTTGTTAGTCAGTTGAAAAGATGATTTAGCAAGTCAGAATAGTCTGTAAGTATAAGACAATACAAAGTCAAAGTCGCGTGAGTGACGGCTCGCTAAAGCTAAGATGCATATGCCTTTCATACCGGAATGTAATGTTATTCACATCAGCAAAGGGTCTAGTCTGTTTTTTACTTATATCTGATAAAAAGATGCAGGATAAACCACATCAGGTAAGATACTGTTAGATGTGTCGTCCTACATAGTTAAGCCAGCTAGCGAGCAAACAATGTAACATATTGTGGAAGACGTGATATGTAGTTCAATGAGTGGTTTCACAAAATACTAAGTAACACTACGACAAACCTATGACAAACTGACCTATTTCACTTGCAAATGATCTCTTAAATTGATAAAGATCGTATCAATTGTCAATGCTCAATTCAAACTTTTTTTTTTCTCTTCCCATTAACTACCGTACATATTTTTTTCATGGTTTAAGGTCCCGTGGGATCCACCAGAAGGGAAGGGCCTTTGCCTACCTAAATATTTTGTAACCTGACAGGATTAACATGATAATGCAACACAAGACAAACAACCTGAAAAAGAAAGATAACAAATGTTAGATATTGGTGTGTGGTGTGTGTATTCACTTTAGGGTAGAGCTAGGTTCAGGTACCATTTGTTTTTTTTCTGATACAAAAATGAGACTAAAACGGGGCCTGACCTAAGCAGTGGCTGAACTGCTTACTTAAAAAAACACAAAAAAACAACAGTCAGTGACATTAAAGACCAACTTTTTCAAAGGCCATTTGGTCAACTTTAAATAATTCATGCAAAATGTTGCAACAATAACTTCAATAATTTCACCAGTCAATTGCTGGCTTTAAGGGTTATAGTCTGTGTGTATATAACAGCCCCCAGATTATCATTTAAAGGTTTTTGATAGCATTTGTTAGTCCACAATTATTGGAAATTAAGCTTATAAAGTGACCCAATGACATCAACATCAAGTTTGCCCATTGACCAGTGTGTACATATATTTACAAGCGGCAACTATCTCTGTGTGCTCTGACCTCACATCTGCAATGTGTCATTTCAACAGAGCTGACAGGCTGGATACAAGCCAGCTGGTGTAACTCTGCCTGAGTGGCCATAATGAGGAAGAGACATGTGGTCAAGCACTGATACACTGCTGTTTTGGGAGGGGGGATGGTTTCTGAGCAAGCAACATTTTTATCTATAATGACAAGGGTTGGCCGAAGTACAGTAGGCCTGTGAGTGGCAATAATGAGGAAGGAGAGACAAGTGATCAGACACTGATGGGGAACGGCAATGAACAACCAAAGAGAAGGCTGAGAAAACTTTAGTTTTGTTTTTTCAACTATTGATTATGGCTTTTTGATGTACCGCATCTGTCTGGATGGCTTAAAGCTGCATGGCCAAGCATTAATCATGTATTGTGACTAGAGTTTGTAAAAGAGCTGAATCAAGTTTTGATATATTGTGAGATCATACTTGTCTATTCTACAGTAATGTACTAAATGGAGGACTTGTAAGGGAATTGGGAAGAAGTTTCTTCTTAAACAGTTTGTTTTAGCCTTTTCAAACAAACTGCAGTCAGCAGCAATGATGCAAATCATGTGGACACTCTAGATAGGTCTCTCTTACATGTTGAAAACGGGAAAGCATGGACAACATAACAAGGAAATTAAAGACGTGAATCCATCTGAGCGTGTGACGTTTGCAGCTCTTAAACCTTTACAGCCTGGGTTCTAAATAAGATTTATATTCAGCTCCAAAAAAACATATCTGTACTTTTTGCTCCATTGGAGAACCAAAAGAAGGGTCCCTTTAGCTCTATGTGGTGACAAATTGTAGCACTGGGAACTGGTGCCAATCTATTTACATGCAGGATGTACTGCACATGTAGAGGACATTGAAATAACGAAGTATTCATCATTTGCTTTACATAGGAAATTGTTTAGACAGAAATCTTAATGCATGCCATCATGCATAATACTAATGGCAAACTGTTAATGTAATGCATGCAGACGTTCCTCTTGTGACATCTACACTGCTGGGGGATCCAGGGATGATCACATACCCCCTGCTTTGGTCACAGTTAATGTTTAAGTGTATGCATGTTAAGTCATGGGAGCTAATAATAGTTGTTTATATGTAGCCCCTCCTCTCTTCAAAGTGCAATGAGGCTACTATACTGTATCACCTACTAGTTTATCATCTAAGCACACAATTTGTTTTGGAGCTCAGGATGCATAGTTTAAAGCAGTAACATAAAGTTCTCAGAGCGTTTTGTGATGGAAGCGATTAGCATAGGCAGCGACAAAGTCGTGTGCTCCTCCTTGACAGGCTTGCTATCGGGAGTTTGACACCATTACAACAGGTTACAACACATTTTAAACCAGCAGTGGAGCTCGTTATTTCACAGCGACACTTTAAGCCTCTGCCCCTGCAGAAGCCGAGCGGCTTTTTACGGTGTAAGTCACATTACTCTGTGAGTGGGAGTAGCACAGCTATGTGTTGATTAAAACTGGCTGCCGCAGCTGTGTCCCTGTGTCAGCATCACAGTGGACTGCTGATACCATTTGGTTGGGGAACTGTGGCTCTCTGGCTCCCAGACGTCTCTATTAGATACTGTTTGTGCATGCACAGCTTTATTATTCTGATTTAATACAACAATGCCCCCAATATCCCATTCTGCTTCCTCTCCTTTCACTTTTTATTTATACCTCTCCGCCTTGCCTGCCTCTCTCCCTTCCTCTTTTCTTCTCTCTTTCGCTCTCCGCACAGACTCGCGCCCGAGCAGGACCTGCAGCACAATTGATATTAAATCAGATTTATTGTCAAGCCATAGAATAGTTTCTGACCAACGCAAATGTTGCCAAACTAACCCCCTCGAGTCATATGCCCCCTCCCTGTTTCCTACGCTTGCCCTCACTCCATCTCCAGCCTGACATGCCTGTTGTGACAAAACACCCCTCCACTACAATTGCTAGCCCCTCAATTTGCTCCCTGGAATTGGTTACATTCAGTTTTTAGAATGATACCAGAGCGGTATGGAATTAGGGTCAGTGAGCCCGCTCAGCTTAAAGACAAAAGCATTGGAATGGCTAAAGGCTTTTCGAGGCAGAAGCTCAGCACAACTATTTGACCAGTTTTCACCTTGCAATTGGGCTGTGAATTTTGATTTGAGGATGAGAATTGCTTGACTGACATAGCGAATGCAGATGTTTGTCAGCTTAGGAATATTAGGATGCTGGAGAATAGAGGTTCTTGAGTTGTTCTAAAAAAGATTTCAATTTACGGAAAAGACTGGGTAGAATCTTGCATCTTGCCTCAATTTGTTTTTATATTTCATAGAGCTCTGACCAAATAAGACTCTCTTTGTTGCTGTTCTGTTACTATTGTTGGACTTGTAGAGAAGACAACCATTGTGTAGAGGTACACTGAATGGAAGGGTTTTTCTTGAGATGCACAGATATAAACTACCACTGGGAAGCTTTCGTCAGGATAAAAGTAACATAAGAACTCCAAGGCTTTGTACGTATGCAATTCTTCATTGTGCTCAGTCTTTTCAAACTTGAGTTCTTTTAAGCGCTTCGATAATAAAGCTGCTTACGTCAACGAAGATTGTATTTATTTGTCTGAGAGCATTCGGAATACCATCTTATTATGTGCTTTCCACATACTTTGGTCAAGGTTGGGCTTATTATGTACATTTTCCCACCATTTAGCAATAACATCCAATGCAGGCTGGATGTCAGGGAAATTGTCTGTCCTGAGTCAGTTGAAAAAGATTGAATCGGCCTCAGCCACAACCAAATCTGGTTCATAGATACATGCACAATGAAAAACATAGATTCCTTAAACCGCGAGCTGCCATATCAGCACCGGATGAGGACACTGCCTTACAGGTTTTGAATACTGTACGTAACATACAGTATGATGTTATTAAAGTTAACAATGCTATTATTCACACCTGCTTGTTATGGTCCTGGTTCCATAGAAAAGGCTCGGATGAGAGTTCTCACATTTTCGAGTTGCAGAGCATCCATACTGTTCCTTCACTGTTCCTCTTTCTTTGCTTTCCTGGTGGGTATGCATGTCATTGCTGAAGTAGAGAGCCTTCTACCTGTCAGCTGCATTGAATCCATTTGTAGGCATGATGGCAGACAGCTAAAAACACAGAGAGAGCAACCGAGACAGGCAAAGAGGAATGCTGTACGCTGTAGACGTAGATACAATGATTGAAACATTGTTGGCCAAGTAACCAGAAAACTGTACTTTTATTTATTGGAAAAGTAATTACATTACTTTATCAACTACTCAGCACAACAAGCAATGTGGTAAATTACATGTCACATAAGATAACCCAACTGTGTTGATGGAGCCTTTGAACAACTCCAAATCTTTCACACTTGCTTTTACCTTTCATGCAACCCATCTACACATATAGTTATGGCCTTTATTGTGATAATGATGTATTTAATAATTCATGCTGCATTGTCCCTGACAAATAAACTTCTAAAAAAAAAAGTATTAAACGTGTTGAAAAAAAAGTTGTGGTTTAACACACAGGCAGTCCTGACCCCAACTGTGCTGTTGACACATTCTCCAACTCTAAGGGCACTCCTGAATCCTGGTTGGAAATGAACTTTTTTGTTCACCAGCCAAATTGGCTAGTGATAGTTAAATTTTGACCAGCCTCTCAATCGAGTACCATTGTTTTTTTGGCTGGTGAGAAAAGCAAATCTACCAGCCAATTGACCCTTTTACCAGCATTTGGCTAGTAGATGGTGCTGATTGTGAACTGACTAAATGTAAGCGTACCTGTGGCTAAAGTTTGCAAGCTGCAAACACACACATTTGACTTCAAACTCGACACTGCTTTCTTGGGTCCTCAGCAATACACCTGCCAGGTGTGAAGGCGATCGGATGAATGGTCCTAGGTGTAGTCAAAGGACAGTCATACATGCATACACAGACAGAGAGTCCATTCTCCATAGTTAGATGCTGCTGCTAGAGCGCCACTTTTGGCTAAGTGTCACCAAATTTGTTATGGCCACTCAAATTTGTCATGGACAAATGTGGTTGCCATTTCACAAAGCATTCAGGAGATATGACATTTATTGTAATATAACCCCTGCCGACAGCATTTGAGCAAACTTTGAGGGCCAGCTATGGCAAAAATGAAATACAAAAATCCGAAAAAGTTTTTTTCTTGACACACAAAAATGGCAAAAAATTTGTCTGGACTCAAAGCATTAAGGAGAAAAATAATTTAGTTTCAGTTCAAAAGTTACAGGCCAAAACGTAGACGTTTTGTTTTTGTAGTGCCACCACCACATTAAACACAGGGCTCCCCTGGGTGCCCAGCAATACACACAAGTGTGGTGTTGATTGGATACCTGGTTCTTGAGATATGTGAAGGAAAGAAAGACAGACGGACAAATAGAGATTCCTTCCTTTATATTTAGAGCGTTAGATACCTTTCACTACTTTCCTCAGATCCACCCAAGTTCCAGATCCCCTAAAATGGTTCTGGCCTCCCAGTGTACGGCAGGAGGAGGGTAACAACCACAATCTTTCTGTCGGACAGCAAATGACTAAAGATTAGGGGCATTAGGGTAGAGGAACTTTCCTTAGAGTTTAACAAGCTTCACTCCAGGTTTATATCATGATTGATTCTGTGCTCACAGCTTTTTTATCAATCCATTAGAGCACAGGCTGCAGCATGGCAGCCGTCCAGACACAGGCATTAACATCCTATTTCA
Organism: Etheostoma cragini; assembly: GCF_013103735.1. Taxonomy (NCBI): domain Eukaryota; kingdom Metazoa; phylum Chordata; class Actinopteri; order Perciformes; family Percidae; genus Etheostoma; species Etheostoma cragini. The sequence goes on from NC_048414.1 coordinate 17,996,100, forward strand.
GGGCCAGAGACACCAGGAAGGTCAGCGGGGTGGGAGGGTGCCAAGGAAACATTTACTACTCTTTTACAATTATTTCCATACAGCAGTACTGCAGTATATCCAGCATATTCAATGTTTAATACTGTGTAAGAGAGAAGGGGACCACAGTAACATGTATTGCTCCGATCTTCTATGTATGTTTAAATGCATGCAGAGTTAATACAGTTGCAGTGGGATGACATTATATCTACCACTGGAGAGGGGATTGGGGTTGTAATAATTACATAGTACATAACGCAAGGGCAGAAAAATTATCTTAAAAAGTAATCCCTTCATTGCATTCAGTGGACTTTTATGGAATAGTGTTATAAGTGACGGAAATGGTCAAGTCTCTTTCCTACGTCGAACTGCAGAGCAAATATACGACAATATACTGTACATAATATAAAATTATGGAGACATAAACATCTCCATTGAATAGACTAATGCTCAGTTTTTTTGTTTCTTTCTGTTAACTTTTTAATACACTTTTAGTCTCAGTACAATAGAGCTGTGCATTTACAGCACAACGGGATAGAGTAATAGAGCATATTATATAGGGCATGAATATTTAAAGAGTTTTGCATTCATCATACTTTGTTAATACAACAACTTATTCACTGGCAAATTGGAAGATGAGTGTGCGACACTTTCCTCCTCTCTTGTTGGAGCTCAGATGGGAGAAGTACAACATTCATTAATGCTCAGTCATATTTATTGGCATAGCCCGGCCATCAGCAAAAGACAAATTTTAAAAAAGCTCATGAGTTATCATTAAATCAAACACTTATGGATTGTTCATTAAAAAGTAGCCAACGGAGGACATTTAGAAAGTGCCACCTCTGAACCCTTTTGGCAGCGAATCTAGAGACCACTTTGTAAACACTCAACAGAGTACGCAGGCTCCACTTCAGGGAACAGAACCGAGGACACATTAATTCTGTTAAAACTTAAGAGTATGTGTTTCATTAGTTTTTTCTCGCTTACAAAGCATTACATTCACTATTTTTTTAGTAGTTTGTTTCAGGGACAATGCAGCAAACATTATTACATACATAGCTCTGACAGTCAAAGCCATAACAATATGTGTAGATGTGTTTCATAAAAGGTTTCTAGGTTAATTTGGAACCCCAGTCCCTGGTTAGGCCTTTCTAAAAAGATGATCTAAATATGAATTTTAAAAGAACTAAATAGTGTGAGTTACACAGTCATGCAGCAGACACATTGCATGCTATATACAGTATATATGCCACTCTTGTGATTAAAAAATGCATACTACTTATTAAAACTGCGCTCAAAACAACCACATTTTATCAATGCTGAACGAAAGATTAAATTACTTATTTAAACAAAGTGTTTTTAAACATACTCGTTTGTCTGCATACATAGACAGAAATGAGTCGATCTTTTTATGTGAAGTCATTTCTACCATTTTGCCTCGGGGCTAATTGCATTATCTAATCATCTATACAGCCGTGTCTGGTGCTATACCTAATTGGGCTTGAGCACTTCTGAATTCAAAAGGGAACATAATAGAAAAAGATTTGTGGTAGTCTCCTTGCTGTGTGGCAAGGATATGTTTGACTCATTACACCATCTGATTAAAGATTGTCATAACACAAGAGAGAAAGGACTAAGAAGCGATTAGCGCAGCACAGTGACACCAAATGCCGAGACTAAAATACATCCAAGAGCCAGAAGCTGAGTGTCAAAATCATACACGAAACCACTCTTGTTCACTAAAGAGTTTTTTTCAGTATAAGCCCTTGCATCTGTATCATATACTGTATTGTATGTACACTCTAGAACAGAGATCTTCAACAGGGGGTCCGGGCCCCTAGGGGGTCGTCAGAGTTACTGCATGGGAGCCACCAAATTATTTTACAGTTTTAATTTTTTTGTTAGTTAAAAAAAAAACCAAAACATCTTTACATGAATCTGGCATATTATTGGCAAATAGCACATACAAATCTGTCTATTGGTGAAAAAACTACATTAATGATAGACTTGTTAGTCTATCGGTAATGTAGTTGCTAAGGAAACCATCCAAAGATAATCCTAAGGGTTTCAGAATTCCCTGTGCCACATTTACTGCATGTTTAACATTCAAACACAATTTATCAAAGCATTTCAATTAATAATTAAAAGCTTAGTATTCTGTACACTAAAAAGGTATGTATAAAAGCTTTAGGCCGCCCACACATTATTGTAGGCCCAGTTTAATATGCAATTAAATGTTCTACAATATTGGTAGTAGCGGTCCCTGCTCCATCTCTCTTTCAGTTAAAGGGTCCTTGGCCTACTAAACGATGATGACTGATTCAAATTCATTGCCATTGCAATAATTATAAGCAGAATGAATAAGTTAATCAACATCAAATACTCAGTAGGGATTTATTTGTACCAGTTAAAATGTTATGTCTGATTTACAAGTGAAGAGTATATTTGCCAGCATAACATTGCAAAATGTTAATTGAGTTAATACATGTTTAATCAACTTATCTCAATTTTCATAATTATAAATCATTTATTTTAAATGATGTATTGGTACATCGCTAAACATCTGTTTACTAGTTGTGCTGGTTTTTGCAGCCTCTTATCTTGAGTGGAAACTGTTAATCAAACACAAATCCTTTTGTGAAAGAAGAGACATCATGGATTGGAAGCTAAGCAACCAAAGAAGGCCTCAATGAAAAAGCTGCTGGAGTGGAGGGATCACCCATTGGATAAAAAATAGTGGCTACATACTTAATGTTTTGTCTATCACATCTTGTTGATGTTATAATTATCTTCAAACCAACAAGGTAAAATCCTTCATTCTATATCACCAGACTGCAGGAGAAATTTATTGGTGTTGTGTTTTGATTTGGTTTTGACGTGTTGTTCTCAACTTGCCTAATTTTTCCAACATCTATTAAGGTGTACTTCACAAATATTATACATGGTTAGTTATGGGGGCCAGCCCTATGTTACCACAGCCCAGTGGTATCACAGCTCTATGTTCCCACAGGGTTAGGCTAAGGGGGCGCACCAGATTTAGCTAAAAGCTACATTCAATCTGTAGTCCATTGCTACTGGATAATAGATTGTGTGTAATTTGCTACCAAATTGGAAGAACGGGAAACAAAATCTGATACAAATTTATGAAAAGGGAAATGTGGGAATATATGGCCTAATTTTGGAAAACAATCTTAGAAACATGGGAACATAGGGCCGTGGGAACGTAGGCATGCTCCCAGTTTATCATGAGGTCTACTACTCAGCTTGTAAAACAGTTGTATAATGTCCTATGTAGCTCTCGAGGGAGCTATGTAGATTTTGAGAAATTCTGATGATCCTGGTGATCTTGCTTGGTTGTCTAAAAATCCAAAACTCTAAAAATCCATTACTTTTCAAAATTATAACTGAAGGGCTGTTACGAATGCTGAAAAAGGAAAATAGATTTACTTCAATATGAAAAAAAAACATTGTTATATGCGCCTTTCAGTAGAAATTGCAGATTAGATATTGAAATATTAATTTTGGTAGCTCAAGGTGAACTTACTTGAGTAAAACTTACTCTTGCCTAAAGAGAACAATATGGGTCGTGACCATGAAGACAATGCAACAGGGTGTTACGGTTACATTCATTGAAGCCCTGGGACATGGCTCGACTACTCACTTTCAATAGCCCAGGAAGAAGGAGGTTGGGTGGGGGGGGGGGGGGGGGGGGGGGGGGGGGGGGGGGGGGGGGGGGGGGGGGGGGGGGGGGGGGGGGGGACTGTGGTTGTATCTGAGGGTGGGATCAATGGCTGCAGGGTTGTGACCAGGCCCAGTGGTGTAGTCTAGATTTTTATAATGAGTGAACTGTGATTTTTTTCCATTCATGCCAAATACACCCTGCGTCCAAGAGTGACAACCCATATGTTTTTTTGTGACGTAAGCACGTGTAGCCTCAGCCTCATGAGACTCATTTTCTGTAGTTTCTGTAACATTAATGCCAGGTTAGTCTATATCCACATCCTTCCACTTCTGAGATTACTCCGTTGCCCCTGGAAATGCCGCAGAATGTCCTTATTTTTGAGCAGATGACGGTACCTTCCGCTTTCTTTGTGGTGGAATTCTAAACTCCAGTGGATTTATGAGGACTACGGTTAACTGCTCCTCAGAACTCTGCAGGGTAAATTCAGACAGCTAGCTAGACGATCTGTCCAATCTGAGTTTCTGTTGCACAACTAAAACAACCTTTGAACGTACACATGTTCCAATAAAACACGTACTAGCCAGACCCTCCTTCCGCTCTGTGGTGGAAGGTCTGGCAATGTGAGTCTAGCGGTCACATTTCACAGAAGTTAACCCTTACCTTTTTTGGCACATGCGCCACTAAATAACTCTCACAGGAAGGACCAGGGCTCCGTACATTAAGGTTGGTTGTGACAGTGCCTGCCAGCTCAGTGTGATCAAGAGCAGTGGCTGGAGAGGACTGATGGTGCCTCGTCTCCTCTCCTGTCCTCGGCCAGTTACAAGAGTAGCACAAAGACAGATAGAGGGAGAGATGGAGGAGTGCTGAGGGACAGGGCTGATGGAGAACTGTGCTGCGGGTCTGTAATGATGCACTTCTCCTATCTAAGGCAGGTACAGATGACCCTGGGCCTCATGTCTCTTCATCAAAAGTCACACAACACAAGCATTCACACGCCGCAGCTAGTAACACTGCAACATGCTTTAAAAGGGAAACCACTTTAAAAAAAAAAGAGGTTTAACAAGCACTTTAGTTAGTCCGTAAACAAACTTTCTCTTTCTTTAATTTTTAAATTACCCTATTTACCTAAGTAAGTACAAAAAACGCATGAATCACAGGCTCAGATTAGTCGTTGGTACAAAGGTAAATTATATGCTGTCTCCTGGGCCTAATATCTTTATCTCCCCAACTGAGTGAAACTGAAGTCACTCAGCTGCAGTAAGAAACAGAGCAGCATGAGACTCTGCATCGCATATTTATCCATATTATTTTATGTCTTTCAAGGACAATGGGGCCAGACAGCGCTGCCTGCTTGAGAGTAATCTATCCACTTCTGTATCAGAGCTGAGTGTGAGCCCACAGCTGGGAAGCAGCCTGGAATATGATTCCCAATTTATGGTGTACTTTTGTCAGGGTTTCAAATGGGATTGGATGTACGGCTGAATTTGAAAATGTACTTTCCTATACTTTCTGTAAATCAGGTTAGGAGCTCCCCTCTGATGTTCCATCAAATGAATCTAATTCCACTGCTGTGTCTGGGAAATGTTTTTAAATTGACTTTGTGGAAGCACAATGTCCATTCTTGTAGACTTATAAAGGCTTGAAGTCTTTGAATTTATTTTAAAAGAGTATAGGGCAAATTTAGTTTAATAGATGCCGATTGTGTTTGAGCTTTGTTTTTCTTCCAGAGGCTGGAAATAGAAAAGTATACATAAATCCCATCTGGATATGTCTACCCTCGCACTTGAATTGTTTGTCTTTTTTCATATCTGTTCTACGATGCATGGCGTGTGCCACTTGTTTCTTGATTGTCACGTTTGCTGTGGATAATTAGGCTTGATTGTTTCATTCCAAGACAAGGAAGACAATACAAAAATTCTCCTTGATACAACCTTCCAGACTGGTTTACATGTTACATGTTTAGCGGTTCTTTAGTTTAACAGAAAATGTGGATGAGATGAAATACAACATTTCTGTCTCTTTAAACATAGGCTACTTTTCATTAGGGAATCTATGGACTACACATTTTTTAGAAGGAGGCAGAGGGATTTTCTTTGTAGAAATAGAGAAGTATTACAGGCAAACATTGATTAGCTTGTAAGGATTTTGCATCCTGTAACAGATGTTAAGCACAATTTATCATTTCACAGTGCTTTACATGATAGAATGTTTTCATGGTAGGAAAATAAAGAATGCAACCATCCAGAGAAACTTCTCTGGACCACTACTGTTACTGGACCAAAATTCCCCTTTCTACTGTCTGCCTAAACGCTCAGCCAAATCCGGCTCCATAAGCTACTTCCAGCAGAGCCTTGAGCTTGAGGAGTAGGATATATTTTGGTAAAAAACACAAGATGTGTGTTTTTCGGGGCGAAAGCATCACTTAAATGATGGCTCCCATCACTGGAGGAAAGTAATGGAGTGAGTGATTTTTAGACAAAGAGTGTGAGACAAGAGTGAAGGACATGAGGCACATAAATGAAGAGGTAAAATGTAAAAAGAACGAGGAGGAGGAATATAATGAGAAGCCTTGATTTGCATACAGAATAATTTCCCCTGTAGTGTCAGCGTGGTTACTTTGTTAACGGCTTTCTCCGGGTGTTCTCATTGATGCTGGTGATATTTCAAAGCACCCCTCAGTTATCATTGTGTTCAACATTGGTGGGAAAGACCCCAAAATAACTTATCTTTGTTCTGGTGCATATCTTATTATAACGAGTGGTCCAGCCAGGTGGGGCGACTCATTTAGAGCTTGGCAATTTGTAGAAAATCAAATATCATTCATCTATTTCTGACCAAATACATCAATGTCAATATTGCAGTGTTGACTATTGGTGCTTTGACAAAATATTACCACGATGAGAGTTCTGAAAAATAATCACCAACACTGTAAATACAACGAATTAAGTGGGTTAAGGCAAATAGAAGAGTTAGAATAGTCTGGTCAGTTCAGAAAAGTTCATCACTTTACTGTAATGCAGCCTTAAAAACCAGGAAAAGTCACCTGTGTCACATCATGTTATTACAATATCCAACATTTAAGACGATATCTAGCCTCATGGATCAATATATCGATACATTGCTCAGTCCTGTACAGAAAGTTTGCCATTCTCTATAGGACAGCAAACACTTTGACTTTAAAATTGGAATGGCTTTATCTTTTTTATTTATTTACTAATTAATTTAGTGATTACATGTAATACTAGAATAAAAATTAATAAATGTAATACAACAATAACGTTCGTTATGGCATAATATGATAAACAACTTTTTTTCCTTCGATTTTATGATTTTATTGGCTTATGTTGGCACAGAAACTTATCAAATTCAGAAGTTGTTTGGAAAAGCTGCTCCCAGCTGGCTCTGGATGTTTCTGCAGGTCGGTTAAGTCAGGGGGAACATCTTCTCTTGCACCAGCCAGTGTAACATTACCCGATGTAACATCTCTACATTATAGTGCGTCATTCGCCAAATTATCAAATGTTTATGTACTGCTTATTGCAGCATGCTAGAGTAAAGTGTTAGCGGTGAATGGGACATGGAACATTCCTGCCTCAGAAAAGAGTAAGCAAAGTTTAGGATAACAATACAAAGATGGTGTTGCCCATCGTCTTTCAAACATCGTCCACAGGTGGGTGGAGTGCCGATTGTCTTAGCCAGTGGATTGTAATCAAAACAAGTTTGAAGTGAAGTGTTGATTAACCTTACTCACGGGTTGAAGACAGGCGTGATTAGTCAGCTGTCTACTGAATCAGAGATGGGGAAAGCACAGAGAGGACCTGGATTGTAAGATGGAAGGAAGATGAAGAATATCAGCAAAACAAATCGCTAAAAAGAAGGAATCAGAGGAGTAAAAAGACTTGAAAGTGGAAGGCAAACTGAATTTGAGCAAGAAGTGAAAGGAATGATAACAGGATAAGCGGTGTAATCTTGCTTTGGCTCAGAAACAAGGAGAAAAAAGAAGGTTTTGGTGCAGGTCAATTCAAGGTGGAGGGAGGAGTGTTTGAGTGGAGTATCAGCGGCAGCCCGTTACTTGTGATGAATGGAGGTCAGCTAGAAAGGAGGAAGGTAGACTGATAAACCGTCAAAAGAAACAAACACAGACCTCAATCCTTTACTTCTATTGACCACCCCCACCAATATGTGTGTGCAGCCCACCAGCCGCCCAACAATAGCTTTAGACACAGGCTGAGTGATAACACAGGCTTGGCGGATCTACATCCCTATACTTTCTCTCTTTATCGCTTCTCGTTCACCCCAATGCATCGCAGACCGATGCCAGCCTCCGATAGACTTGTGTTTAAGAGCCAGCTCCTGATTAGAGACATTCAAACTTGAATTGTATTGCAATTTGCTGCCTTTGAGAGCAAACAGTGATAGCATCACCATTCTAAAGTTGGCTCCTACTGACAAGACCTTGACAAGGTGTAACCTCCCTGTCAATGTGGCGCCATTTAAGCTTCAGCAGCCTGTGCATTGCATTGGGTTTCCATCTGTTTCTGCCATGGCCAGGAGGTTCACTGGGGGGAACTTTGCTGTGACCATCGTTGGGACACATCACAAACTCTAACAAAGACAGGAGAACTGCCACTGGCATATTTATGTGAAACACTCTTTCACAAGTTTACTTACTGTGGCTATTAGACAAAACACCCCTTTCAAGGTGAATGAACATGCCATCTCCATGAAGCCGAACGTGCCCAGATTGACACGCCAAATCCCAACAGGGGAGAAATAAAGTGCATTCAAATGAATTCTGCTGGATAGCAGCTGGTGCCCGCAGTTGACGCTCTTGCTGTTTTTTCAATTCCTCACTTCACACCTCTCTCCTCATTCCTGCGCACTGAAGTGAGAGGTGTGTGAGGTGGAGGTATTGACAAGCTTGCCAACTAGAAAAGGGTTTTGAGTTGATTGATGGTGAGCCTTTTTTTGAAATCGGTCCAGCCCAAATTGCCTGATTTTGTGGGAGCTTTTGTGAAAATTTCAATAATAGTTGCAATGTTTTTTGTACGTTTGTTGTGGGAAACCAAGAAAGTTGCAACAAAAAGTTTTTTTGTATAGTTCTTTAAAAATAAAAAGGAAACTTATTTTGGGAAGAATAAAATTATTCTCTGGGCGGGGAGTCCTGCAGCAGCGCGGGTTAGAGTCCAACCAGCTGCCCTTTGCTGCGTGTCATCCTCTGTCTCTCTCCCTCTTTCCTGTCTATCCTCTGTCACTATACAATAAAGGGAAAAGCCCCACAAAAAATACTCAAAAAATACCGGGCAGAGTTTTGCTAGTAACTTGGATGGTGGAGTTAACACTAAAAATAATTTTTTTATTGAATAAATCCAATCTGAAACATGTGTCATTGGCTTGTTGATCTTAACATTGTTAGTTCCTGTCCTGGCCTGGGCTGGGACACACGTTCATGCGGTTTGATAAAGGACTTATCGGAATTTTACTCATCATTGCACTTACAATGACGAGTGTGGCTGTCCTTAATTTAGGTCATCTTTTACGTCTCATCTTTGTTTTTTCATGCATCCAGTGTGTGTGTGTGTGTGTGTGTGTGTGTGTGTGTGTTTGTGTGTGTGTTTGCGTGTGTGTGTGCCAGCACCCCCACCTGCTGCAGAGAGCCAACCTGATTGAAACACCAGCCGCTTTAGCGTCTTCAGAGTGAAAAATCATTACAGCGTACCTTGATGTTAAAATGTTTACAGGTTGGCGGGATGGTCTCAAATGTTTTGCACGGTCTTTCGCTGTAGGTTTTGTTGTTACTGTGAGATGTTCGACTCACACACGTCTCGTCTTCATAGCAGAAACCAGAGGCTGTGGCAGAAACAAGGAAATCAATTTGGAGACGTACATGGGACGTCAACTCGTTCCCACTCCTGCTTGGTCATTGGCTCTCAGAGTCACTTACTGATTAAAGTCTGGCCCATGGGAATGCTGGGATTGGTTGAAGTCATGGGAAACTCTGATATTTGGTAAAATTTGCGGAAAAGTTGCGGTGTTTGGTAAAAATTGCGTGTCGCACTAAAGTCACGGCGATTGGTTGAATTCTCGTAAGTTGGCAAGATCATGACATTGTCAAATCCTGGAGGGACTGCCAAGTGCCATGAAGCTCTTTAGATTGTTTGAATGAGTCAATTCGCTGTCCCCTTCTCTCCAAAAGGCAAGGATTTATTGATATGCCAGGGAAGTGTGCTTCTTGTTTGCTCTGCTTGCCTCTAAGACGGAGATCTATGAATATAAATAGCATGGTAAATACATGCTGGGTTTCACGCTCATGCATTTTTCTGCAACCCCACTATTCTTGCACTTAATGTGAAGCATTTTTGTTTTACACTGGCTCTTTCTGTTTGGTAATGTTTAAGTCAAGGATCTATTGATTCCATTGATTTACAGTTAGTTTGTTTATTTGTCAGTACTAGGAATTTAAATGCAGCCTTATAAAAAAAAACATTAATATACAACAATACTTTTTATTCATGAGGATGTATATAGGGTTCCTTTGTACAGTGGCCGACAGGGGCAAATACCCTTACTCTTAAGAAAACATACAAATTGACAAAACACAAGAAAATTAGCAGACACGCTGCAAATACTCACAATACAACCAAATACATAAACACGCTAAAAATATAGAAACAATGCAAAAAGAAAAGCACACAATCCCCAAAGACAAATGCAACAAAAAAACGTTGCATTCAAGTTTACAAAACGGAAGTTCTCCAGGCCTCTAGGGGGAGCACTAAGTGGAACAGCTTGATTTTTGACCCCACGGGGAGAGAGCACTCCGCTTTTTTGTTAGAGTCGGATGTGGCTACAGCCGGGACCTCGCGTCCATAGACTGTATATTAAATTAATATTTGTGTTAATATAATATATATATATATATAATATATATAATAACAACATACAGTCTATGCTCCTGTCTTATGCCCTCCCAGCTGGTAGCGTCCACAAGCTTCAACTTTTCAAAATAAAAGCTTGCGTATACTCCGCTCTGTCTTTGTACTTTAGTGTTTTGGATGTTTTTGAACTAAACAGTACGGAAATCATGCAATGAATACAATTTGTTTTTCAGCAGATGTCTTACTTAAAAAACGATGGAGTTAGCAATTTTGTGTTTATGTGTGTATATGTGTTTTCAGTTTGATAAATCCCACGGGCTGGTTTACTAGGAGGGACTAGAAATCCTGTGCATTGTTCCACAATATGAATAAAGATTGATTTCTCATGTTGTTGGTAACTGTTGTTGTTTAATCACAATATTACATTTGAGGAGGCCTACACTTCAGTGAAATCTTGAAATGATACCCTGTCATGTAATATGGCTTGAACCAACATCAACGTTAAAAACTAATGCAATTTTAAGTGTTTCATCACCACAAGTTTACAGACACATCTCTGCTGATTGAGTGGTACCTATGACCCGAGTCGAGACACTACTACTACCCACTAAACAACAGAAATCAGGTCTCAAACATAGACTTAATAGTTACAGTCCATGATCTCAAAGCAGTTGCACACGGTCTCACACCGTTCTGAGACTGAACGTGTCTTGGCTGTTCCACTTAGTGCTCCCTCTAAAGGCCTGATGAATTTCCATTGTGTAATCTGGATGAAGCATTTTTTTTGTTGCATCTGCTTTTCCTTTGGCATCGCTTCTTTTTTCGGGGATTGTTTTCTGCGCAAGTGTTGTCAAATTACTGAAGTTGTTTTCTTAATTTTCTTGTGTTTTGTCTATTTGCATGTGTTTCTTAAGTTAAAGGGCATTTGCCCCTGTTTGCCACCGTACCTTTAAGGTATTAATGGACGCTTAAGCAGGGTGAACTAAGACTCAGAACTATTTTTGTGTCACTGCCATATTTTAAGAGATAACAACAGCAGCATAAATTAGGACTCAGCTCACTCATGGCCAGCTTTATTCAAGAGGGGACTTTAGGTTTTGTTACCCATGCAATGCGTGTATGTCATATACACATACACCAATATAAATGCCTGTGTTTCTCCAAACATTTTAATAGTAAGACACAACTGTGTGTTCACGTGATTGAGATTTACATAATCTGGTAATTTCATAGACAATGGGATTAGAAACAATGATACCTTCTGTCCAAATCTATGCTTAACTTTGAGTGAGATAAATCGTGTTCTTAGTAGCTTGCCATGTAACATTAATATTTATTGTGCCAGTGTAAGACAGCCTGCACATTTTCAACTGTAGTCCTTTGGCGAGATGTTTTGAGACCAGAGCAATACTTAAACATCATTTCATCAGACAACTAACTCATCTCCCGGGTTGTCCTTTTACATAGGTTTTGTCTCACTGTACATTCAATGACTACAGTTTAAGAACGACTTAGCAACGAAGAGTTTTTCCTAGTACTTACAGTACTTTTGTTTGCTTTTTCCTACACAAATACCCAGTCTTCTTCCTGTATCTGCCTCTGCATCCTTTATTTCTTTGTTTATTAAACAGTTTTTATGTCTCTGCGTGGCCCCTGTTCCTTAGCTTTCTCCTTTATTACTTTCTGAATGTGGCATTCACATGGTGTCGACAACCAACCACCAGCTGAAAAGATTCTTCTCCTTTGTTGCTTGGCTGCTTCTTCTCTATGGCGTTGCTGTGTTTACTGCTCCATTGTTGTTTTACAGGCCCAGCAGATATGGCCAGGGTTCGGCAACCCAGGCCGGGGACCATATGGTTTCATGACTCAGGTGCTCCATGCCTGGCTAACCTGCCAGTTGCAGGTGTCTGAGGCCCAGCCTGATTCATTCTTTCTCTCTCTCTCTCTCTCTCTCTCTCTCTCTCTCTCTCTCTCTCTCTCTCTCTCTCTCTCTCAATCTATGTTGGGCCATAGATATAACCAGGCCTGGATGGGCCAGCCAGACCTATACTGAGGTGTGTGCACTGACATTTGCGTTGATGGAAGGCAAAGGCAATGCAAGATGGAGGGGGAAAGGAAAATGTAGTGTGGGGAAGGAGCAACAGTGGCTGGATGAAATGTCAGGCTACTGGCAGGCTGTTGGGCTGACTGGCTGGATTGCTGGCAAACTATCCAGCATGCAAGCATGTTGGCTGGCTTGCTGGATCATTGGCAAATCCATGCATGCAGACACATGTACACACTCAAATAGGGGTTATAGGAGGACAAAATATCAATATGGCGATGTATCCAGTGGTGCATTCTATGTGATGTGCAGGTATGCGCTGTATACCCCCTAAGAAAGCTCCAGGATTTCTGTATACCCACTTAAAAATGTGCAATGAAACGTAACTACACAGATTTGTGACAGCACTTTCACTTCAGCTATGTGTTTTTGCAAATACGGGTCGAGGAATGGGACCGCAAACTGAACAAATGCTGCAAAACATGCAGAGAGACTATTGTAGTATACCTGCTACTATACACCAGACCACACCAATGAATATATTGGTGCTCTGGCACCAAAGTTTGATATTTTAAGTAAAAAAAATAAGGCGCTCTAAATAGATTTCCCTGCTCCCAGATTACTTAATGGCTTCTCGAGGTGGCGCTCAACACTTGAATGACGGAAACTTGAACATAAGTTATATATAAAGACTCTTTACACACAATTCTCTCTGTTTAAGTAGCATTGTATCTTTGATTGAAAAAGAGAAGACAGCTGCAGGCTAAACAGATACAAACAGTCTATACTGACAAGATAAATAAAAGGACTGTCCAATATTTGGGTTCTTCAGGCATCTATTTGTCCTGATTACATCTAAATTAATAAAGACATTACAATGCATGGAAATCAGGGACTGAAAGAAATGTGTTGTTTTTTTTCCTTTGCCTTTCTCAATCTACCTTTTGTTTTATCTCCCACTGTCTGATCGAGTTTATTCACACATACACAGGCTGGATGTACACATACTCATACATCACTTCCAACAGCTATACCCAAGCCCCTCTCCCACCTGCCCTCTTCAGGCATAGTGGCCCTCTCCATCTCTAAATATCAGGGGCACTGTGGATTCTTGAGGGGGTATTGATTTCCACCAGAGGTGACATTTACTGTGTGCTCTGCCAAGTCATTGCCTTAATCACCTGACTGGTCCTTCACACTTGAACTGAATCAGATGTCAAACTCTCAGGCAATGAGGTGACCCGTTACTGCTCCTCCCGCAGGAAAATGATTCGACCGACATCATCGCTACAATAGCGACATCAGCCACCAGAAGCCACTCAGACATGTGCTTTAGTCCTCCGCCTCTCTCATTTCAATCAGTACAGCCAAAGCACTTGCATTGTAGTCTGCATTAATTTTCCAAATAACGGAGTCAAACAAAGCTCTTTTAATGTATCAGTGTTTCTTTCTTTCACTTTTCACTTCATTGCTTGAAATGGACCTTGTAGAGGGCCGGCTTTATCTAAATGCTGGAGGTAAAGTGTATGGATCTTTCCTCCTGATTGAGCTTTCTTTGGCTGCCCTTAGAGAGCTAACTTAAACCTAAAGACATGCACTCCAAGTTGTTGTCAATAGATAACTGTATTTATTTCTCCGCCACCCATGCAAACTGATATGAATCCAACCCCCATGCCTTGTCTCCGTCCTTCAGGGTTCCTGATATTTCTCTGTCTTTCTTTCTTTCTATCCCCTTAATATTTAAATAGATTATTACTATATTGCGACTAGGTCTGGGATACCCAACCTAGGGTACTTTTACATATTCTGCCATTGGTAGGGGATGTGGGAAAGATTGTGGAGTAGCTCAATGTATTTATTTAACTAAAGTTTGCAATTTGACAGAAAATACACATCCTGCATACATACATCCAGAAATTAAATCCAATTACAGTCATACAGAGTGAGCTAAAAGTCATGGATAAATGGTTGAAATAGGAAGGGTCATTGATATAGAAATGGTAATGATAGTTAACTAAAAGTAATGGATACATTGTTATAATAACGATAGGTCATAGATATATTAATGTTAACTAAAAGTAATGGATACATGGTGATTACTGGTAGCAGAACAAATGTGAACTTAACCAAACTGACTTAAACCACAACAAGTCAGCTGCATAAAAAAATACTGTAACATTCACCATTATATCCAATTTTATTTTAAAAAGTATTGTATAGTTTACATATATACTGTATATATATGTCTTAAAAAAAGGTTACGAAATGTTGTATGTGATCAGTAACTTACTGTAACTATTTTTTTGGCAGAATTGATACATAGCCTATGTCACATTGGGAAAATCATAGTGAGAAACAATACATTCAAATGGAAACAGAACTGTATGCACTGTATGTTTATTGACCGTGTTGGAGCCAAATGGAGACTGGAATGATCCTGCTCTCTGACACTTATCTTCTGGATTAATGGTCTATTTGGAGTTGTCTCTCTGCTCTCTCTCACTTTGTCCTGCTAAATGCTTACACATTTATTTATCTTTTTGGCTCTTTGACAATCATCTAATTAAGCTGGCACACAACACACAATGTTCTACTGGTCCAGAATTGCACTAGCTTGATAATTGTTCATGCTGGATAGATTGTTTTTTGTGTAACCACGGCTCTTTGTTTCAAAACTGGACCACAGTAATCTCTCTAGAGCTCTGCTCTGGCAAAGTCAAACCGAGCCAATCACTGCAGAACAATGATCCCTTTACAGAGACATCAAACGGGCAAGATACTGAAGCTCAAACCAAAAGAAATCAATTAATGTCTCTCACTGGACCCCTTGGGAGAAAACATTTTTTGATTTATGTCCGACACACATTTTTTCCAGTGCATGTGTGTATGTTGCGGCGTCCATGTGTTGGCGTGCAGCTGGCAGTCCTGTTTCTAATAACTGTCTACACTGAGGATTCTCAGTGAGCATTTCTATATCGTTGCTCAAAACCTTCCTTTCCATCTGTCTAGTGGGTAACTAGGCCATGGTTTTTTGTTGTTGTCTGGACCACATTACCTGATATTTATTATGCATATTTTGTTCAATATAGTCAGGATACCTCTCATCACAAAATACAAACCATTAAATATGGCTTTGCCGCGCAAAGATTCAGCAAGAAGTACAACCAAACCCCACTCAGGTTAAGAGAGCAGAATCAAGCCAGAACATGTCACTGCAGTGTATCATTTCAAGGGACAAGCTGACAGATCATTGAACTACTGCACCCTGGAATTTAGTCGGAAAGTTGAATATGAGCAGGAAGCCTCATGGTTTGTGTTACTTCCAACAACTCCCAACAAAGAAGTGAAATGTCTCACTTAGTAGCCTAAACATGTTTTACTCTGTAGCTAAAACAGAGATCTAAGCACACTGGGTGAAAACAGGATCTGCAGCAAGGTGCAGTACAACAAAAATATGTTGTTTAAAAAAAAAAAGGAAACCATGTAAACCTATTCTGGTACAACCTCAAAATACAATTATGAACCTGAAAATGAGCATAATATGGGCACTTTAAAAAGTTAAATTGGGAATCAGGCCCTGTGGGTACCCACATGCTCATATTTATGTTCACCTAGAAACAGATGTGAATGTTTGCTATTAATTGTACCCTAATCCTTGTGTAATGATAACTTAAATCCCACTATTCATAAAACAGCTGACAAGCTTAAACACATCTATGAATTAAATCATTTGTGGGTTGCACACCGTCCGTGCATAAAAGCAAAACAAGTGCACAGAAAAGTGCATGCACACAGACACAAATACAAAAGCCTGAATAAAAATATGGATCACCTTCTGTGAAATAATACCCACACTTTGTGCTTCTCCGTCCTTTGAGATTGTATTTTACTTAATTCTTCTTCTGTCAAAGGGATTTTTCCAAGCGATAAAAAGATAAACATTGTTGATAAAGTGCCTCAATTTTTTCTGCTAGGCTTGGATGCAATGATCTATCCTAAATGTCTAATATATTTTCAAGGTTTTCCTGATGGCAAATATGGCCCACATTATAAGTCCCCTTTGCAACATTGTCATTTGCATTGTGTTGCCTTAATGCTTTTGCTGTCCCGCTGGGACTCACTGGGGCTGGCTTGTAATATTTCTGCTTTAATGCAGATGACAATGGTTGTTCTTGTTGTTGAGTCCTGCTGTGAGATGTGTGTAGTGTGTGTGGTGTGTGTTTGCAGGTATCCCCCTGTGTGTGTGTGTGTATGCATATGGTAATGTATTTTCCTCTGTTTGCATGTGTGTCTCATGTATCCTTACCATGTCGACAGGCTTCTGGCCCTTTAGTCAACTTGATGGAGTTTATGGACCAACGAGCACTGTATCCCACCATGTCAGGAAGTCTTGTGAGAGAATTGAATTACCATTTTGACACCTGCAGGGAAAGTCCCCTGGGTGCAGTGATTACTTTGCTGGGACATTACATGTAATGACCTCTACGGCTGAACGTCTGCCAAAGCTTGTTCATCACGCAGACAGATCTCCATAGACAGCCGAGACGCTGCTGTGTGAAAGTCTTGTAACTGACATGATGTGTCATATAACTGTCATTCCAAATCCAATGAAATTGTTCACTTTGTCC
>NC_048414.1:18013449-18015225 GCF_013103735.1 Etheostoma cragini
CATTTGGTATGTGTATTATCATGAGGTCATAAGGAACAAGGTTACCTCCCCTTTCTCTGCTTGGCCTGCCCAGAGAATGTAGCCCACCCATGAGAAATAGACATCATGGCTTTCAAATGAGCAAAGTGGCAGTTGGTCAAGGCCACATCTCCCCCCTCCACCTCTCCCCCCTCTCTCCTCCTCAAAAGCTACAGACTCAGAAATGGTTCTCACTAAGGAAAGCACATTGTGGGACTGTCTCGAGTGGCTGTAATTCTGAACCAAGCCTGAATTTCAGGAAAGAGACTTCCGATTCAATATTAGGGAACCACTAATGCCTATATAAAAGCATCCAAAAAGCAGCCTGTAATAGAACCTTTAAAGAGTGTAATGATGCCATAGCAGCTATTAACAATACACAAAGAATTTGAGGTTACCTATCTCTTAACACCATGTTCACTGATAACAGAAGTGAGGCTTCTGAAAACGCTTTCCTTAAGAAGACTCTCCTTAATCCAGCCAATGCTGGCGGTCATGAGGCTTGTGTTAAAGCACTTAAATGCCCTATAAACAGGACTGACGCAGCGCCGATCGTTATTCAAGCTTGTCGTTTTCTTCATGTAAAAAAGGTGCTCTGGTGAGACACAAGGGTTACTGGATAATAAATCAAATTATTGTCTTTCAAAAACGTGTGTTAGTGCTTTACTATGGAGTTACATTAACACCCATGTTGCACTGACACCAGCCTAAGAGTTGCAGTGTGGACAGAGCAATTGCCTCCAGTCTGTAATCCAGTCTGTTATCAATCAGATGCATGCAAGCACACGTTCCTGGTAGTGTCTGATTGTTGTAATGCAAGATAAAATGATTTGTACAGTGATAACAGTGACTCATAATATTTTAAATCACTGTGAAATTTGTTTTCTACAAACATGTTAACTCTCACAGCCCCTACCATTTTTGGCTGTTTTTGGGCTGAACGCCCACTTGTGCATGTAGCCCGAGTGGGGAGTTTTTTACTTGGCAGCCTGGCCTACAATAGAGATTGTTGCACAACTCGCAGATAGAACACAGATAGGCGCAAAAAAACACACACTTTAAAACCTGTTCAGTAACACTTGAAAATATATGTTTTTCTCGCCTAAATTTTTACCCTTAAAAAAGTGCTGCTGTTTCCACATGCTTTGGCCCTCTGGGATGATCCTTAGTTCATTGGGAAAGTAACACACCCAACTTGTTGTTTCTAGTGGAATTGTGACACTAGGCCTTACTGACACAGAGGTACAGAGGTTAGAACACAG
Source organism: Etheostoma cragini (assembly GCF_013103735.1). Lineage (NCBI taxonomy): Eukaryota > Metazoa > Chordata > Actinopteri > Perciformes > Percidae > Etheostoma > Etheostoma cragini. The sequence goes on from NC_048414.1 coordinate 18,014,730, forward strand.
AATTTCTATTTCCGTCCAAGTAAATCATCTGAAAAATTAATAAAAACCACTACTGTAAGCATATTATAGGGGCTATATACTAAAATAGTACTCTAGCCACATGTCTCAACTTAGAACAGAAAAAATCCAGAAAAAAATGACTTATAAAATGGATTTTATATGAATGTATTTCTACAGATATGTCTGTGCGTTTGTCTTATTTCTTATTTCTAAAAAAGCCAAAAAAGTGCTAAATACAAAACTTCTGAAATACAAAAACACATCCACATCACTCACAGATATGTCTGAAAGAAGTACATACATAGATTTATAGAAATAAGTAATCATAATTTTATGAAATGGTGAAATGCCATCAGAAGTCCATATTTTTGCCTTCAGACAGCTGTAAGAGATCACATGAATAGTTTTTGTTGGCCACGTTTGGTATCAATCAACTCGTCTTCTTATTGGCTACACAGGGATGCCAGTTTTATGACCTTATCTTCTAATTCGTGGG